>NC_050461.1:23121179-23421179 GCF_903995425.1 Onychomys torridus | reverse complement strand
CTTTGGCATACCAAGTGTATTTACACAAGAGAACATTTTAAATATCCATCCCTGAGTTGCTATGAAAGAACCTATTCAAAAAAAAAAAAAAAAAAAAAGTCTTCATGAAGCAATTTGTCAATTGCTGTTTGACAAATATTCCAGTATATTGAAAACAGATAAATAATGCTGTATCTTCCAAAGAGTCAAAAAATGATTCAGTCACTCTGAATGGTCTGTCGACAGGAAGCCACACATCTGCTTTGGTGTCTAAAGGTGTCACTTTTCATCTGAATGTTTAGAATCTTTCAAGACACTGGCTAACATTTGCCATTTATTTAGAAAGTGTTTTAAATATCGCATTTCATTTAATCTTCAGAACAATCCGTATTATCTAATAATTAAGACTCCTCATAACAGAATGGAAACTTTGAAACAATAACTAAGTCTGGAAATATGGCCAAATTATGAATGGCCAAATTATGAATGGCCATGGTCCCAGCCAGACATTAGACTCCTCGGGGACACACTCTCATGTGTTTGCATGCTTGGGCAGGGAGTCTAGAAAGGCAACAATGGTTACTCACCACATAATCACTACTTTTTAGAAAGCCTGCCCTCTGATCCTCATTGTTTTTAGTAAAAAGGAATTATCTATAAAAGTTAATATAGACATGGAAGAACCTGTCTTTATAATGTAGAAACTTATTGTGTTTCTGACATCCTGCTACACTATGTAGGCATTGGGGGAACAAAGATGAAAAGCTTTCTTTCTTTCCTGTGCAAGTTTCAAAAGGGCAGTAATTACCATGAAAAAGGAAAGGCTTCCTTGTTTCTGGCATTTTGCCACTACTAATTTGTCCCAGGACAGTTTCCCGTCAAGTGCCGTGCATGCGGTTTTTAACATGAAAAACTGCACTGCACAGTTAGTAATTGCTCTTGCTCTGCTAAGAGGATGCCAGAACATTGGTCTGTACAGTACCCCATTGGCCTGAGTTCCCAGTTTTTAGATAGTCAAGGGACACAGATGCTTCAGAGAGGAAAGACTTCGAAGATAATCCTTATCTTTCACAGGACAATGATGCCAAAGATGTCCATATTTTACTACTTTCTTCTAAGTCATTGTGGGATACGTGGGTTTTATTTATTTATTTTTTTACTTCAGGTAAACATCTTCATGCCTCACTACATCAAAAAATAATTCTAGTGTGGGCATTCTTTCTATTGGAAACAAAAGTGATGATGTCAATGTCACTGACAGACAGACAGACAGACAGACACACACACACACACACTTTGCCCACAGCTGTTTATAGGTAGATCTTTGTTTTTTTTTCTGCTGATCAATCTGCTGTGAGAGGAATCAGGACAAAGCCCAGAGATTTTCTATAACTGGTAAATATTTAATTACCTTGAACATGGTTTTTAAGTATGGATTTTGATGACTTTGAGAGAGCCATTAGAAGACTGGAACTATGGCTATAAATTCTATCACATTATTGACCAGTACACTCAACAGCATAGAAGAGGTTCACAACAATCTTTAGGTGAGCAGTTTCCAGAAAAGGGATGAACTTAATGGGCATCTCAAATAACTATGACCTGAGACTTAGATGCTACTTAGAAAAGAATTTACTACCAGTTCCAATACAGAAAGCACTGTGTCAAGTGTCTTAGCGTTCCTATTGCTCTGAAGAGACACCATGACTAGGGCAACACTTATAAAGGAAAATCATTTAATTGGGGTAGCTTACATTTTCAGGGGTTTAGTCCCTTATCATCATGGTGCAACATAGTGGCATACAGGGAGACATGGTGTTGGAGAAGTAGAAAAATGTCCTACATCATTTTGCAAGCAGTAGGAAGTGATCTGAGTCATGGAGCAGTATCTTGAGCATAGGAAACTTCAAAGCCTACCTCCAAAATAACACACGTCCTCCAACAATGCCACATCTATTTCACTAAAGCCACACCTTCTAGTAGTGCCACTCCCTATGAAATTATGGTAGCCAATGACATTCAAACTATCACAGCAAGTAAATAAAAATTTGCATTCAATATGTTACTTGTCATATCCCTACTAATATGTTAACTTGAGTGGGTCTCAGTGCTCAGCTTTTCATTCATACACTAATCAAGATGACCTCAAGCAGACACTATAGATGTAATCATCTGCTAGGTCTTATTGCTCAAGATTACTGCAGGTAAACTGGGTGGTCCTGGTTTATTCAAATTAAAGGCAATGAGGACTATTGCTTTAGAAAAAAGGACCTCCCTCTGTAGAGCTGCTTGGGCCAATTCCTAGACTTTCCACCCTGCCCTTTCAGTGGCCTGTCTTATAGCTTCTTACACATCTAACATCTCAACAGAACAAGAAACGAATATTCCTTGCAATTAAGCTCCTAATAGTCTTCTACTGATTTTCTTTCTCTGTTTTAAGCTTGACATAAGCCCATTCATGCAAAGTGTTCAATTAACAAGTTGCAGCAATTTCTTAATGATAAGGACTATGGGTCTCCAAAATGGATATATACTGAAAGTGAATTATTATAGAGTCTTAGGAGTTCCATGACTAGCAGGAATGATAGTTATACCTGAACTCAGGAGGCATAATCAGGAAAAAGCAAATTTGAGACTTGTCTGGTCTAAATAGTGAATTATAATTCAGCCAGAAATATATGTGCAGACACTGTTTCAACAACAGGAAACAGACAAACAACAAACAAATAAGCAAACAATAACAAACTCTAAAAATCCAACCAAACAAACAATCAAGGACAAAAAAAACTCCAAACCAATCCCCCCCCCAAAAAAAAACAACAACCACCAACAAAACAGACAATAAATTGGCATGAATATGGAACTTCTAGTAGAAGAAATTATATCATTGTAGGGAATGCTGACATGTAAATTTTACTTTGTAGATAAAGAAGTCAAACTTGTTTTGTGGAAATTCTTAGGTCTATAAAAGATGGGTTAGGCAGAGAAAAAACAAACTACCTAGTAAGTGCTGTGTAGGATACATGTTGTGCTGCTGATGCTAGTGCTGTGAGTGACACACTGTAACTACAAATGAGGAGACATCAAACTATGACTTGGAGACAAATTAAACTAAGTGCTTTAGGATCAAAATTGCATTGTTTGAAAAGTTATTTTCATACTTCATTTATGAGAGTTATTTACAAACTTTGGAGTTTGAGGTCCTGCTCTTTAAAATTCTGATTCTGCTGGAGAAAGGAAGAAATCCTGAGCTTTTAATCAAATGTCTATGATGACTCTATTAGAAGCAGAAGAATGAATGCACTTGAGGAACGATATTATCACAACCTCTACTTTTATTCTTGAGTGACAAAGAAAAGCCTGGGTGTTTCTTTTTTATTTTTGTGACATAATAAATCATATTTGTTACTTGTGATTATTTTAGCATCCTTTGCAGTCCTAAAAATAGTTTTTATTCTCAGAATAAACATCCATCTACTCATTTGTACTATGCTAGCTACAACTAAAGAACTGAACAGCACCCAGTAACCTTAACAATGTGACACAGTGGTTTTACCTTCCCACAAACGGCACAACCATTAAAGTTCCAAAGAGCACATACACACATTGTTTTGACGTTTTCTAGCTATCGCTCAATGACCACTAGGTATAGAACCCAATAACTTGCTGAGGTAGATAATGAGCTCATCTCTAATCCACCCATGTTGGTAAGCAAGTGTTGTAGGTAGCATTAAGTAAAATACAGGCTGAATTAAGAAAGTATTTAAGACAAAACACACTTATCAAACTTGGGACAAATAAATGCAATCCCTAAAACTGTTATAGTCATCCATACTCTAGCAAAGAAAGAAGGGCACGTAAGGAATAGTTAAATTATTCCAAGTTCACAAGGCATTACACCATCTGCAAATCTAGAGTTCAGTCTATATAACAACACAATACATTTTTTTCTAAAACAGAATAACTCGTAATACTTTTCAGGTTCTTCAAGCTCTCTTTTCCTTTTGTACCCCTTAAAATTACAAAAGTCTGCCTCCAACTTACTTGATAATAATACACAAATACATAGCCACTGACTTGCTGGCTTTATAATGCACATATATTATATGTTGCTTTCACAAAGAGTAAAATGGTTCCTATTTTTCCTTGCACCTTTTGACCTACCTGTTTAAAACAGACACAGTACATGTAATGATTCATAGAAGGCCTATCAAATTAACAACAAATAATTTTTAGCATAGTATACTTAATGAGGTAATATTGATTAGCATGTAAAATACACATTTTTTTCTAAACAAGCTCTTACAGTTTCAAATGCTCAACTTGTTTCACAAGGAGAATCATACATCTTAATAATTGTATAATTTTCCACTAGGTTTGTATTTCCATGAACAATAACCATGAAAAATAAATAACAACAGAACATTATTTAATTCTTCCTCAACATTTTTTTATGTACAAGTTCTGGATTCTTTCTGACCTTTCCATGACCTCTTTTGTAGGCTTTATGGCATCACACACTTTCAATTTTTCTTTTCTGAGATTCTGTTATACCCATTTGTGAAAACAAGAAAATCCTTTATATGATAACATGCTATGTTCCTTTGTCTCACAAAAGAAAATTATAATCTAAGAGAAGTTTTTCATACATCCCCACATGGGTTACCTGATATTAGGGTTGTTCCTATAACTATCGAAAACTGCCTTAAAAGCACCTTCTATAACAGCATTCCACATGGAAGGAATTTTATGGTGAACAGTTACCTTTGATCATAAAAGAAATAACTGTATAACTTGACTAGAAGATTGCCTTTTTATTTTCCCTTTTTCTTTTGCAACACTGGGGGTAAGACCTAGTGCTATGTGCATGCTAGTATATCTGTAGCCTTCTCTTTTCCTTTTCATTTTTAGATAGGCCCTCACTTTCTGTTGAGTCTGACACTTGCTCAGTGAGATCTTGAACTCATGATTTTCCTGCTTCAGCCTTCTTAGAAACTAATGTTCCAGTTCTGTTTCACCATGAGGAAAGGAGATCTGTTACATCCCTGAGTTTTCTGGAATCACTTCCACCCAAAGTAACAATGTTTATTGGCATATCGTCTAAATTGGAAATCCCAGAGTTTTCAAAATGAGTAGTGTAGAAAGCTCAGAACAACCACTATACACAATTCTTTATTGTTTGTGATAAAAAGTTTGTTTTGTGTGTTTGTTCTTCATATTGGCATTGGTGTTTATGGTTCTATGGGAGACAGTTCCTCTGACAGTGTCTCTACAGTTTTTAACTGACACACAATGGTCCTATGATTTCTACAAATTGATGAACTTTCTGATGGTTTAGAGATCATCATTGTAAATTACATTGTAAGAAAATTAAAAATGTTTTGCTTCAGATATCATCCTAATGAATTGTGAAAACTTTTGTGAACTAATAACATACAGATAGGTGTTCAATATTGTATAAACATTAATCCAAGTCCAAGATACTAAACACAGTATCATTCCAATAAACTTCATTGTCTTAATTCAAAGGGTGCTGATGTAAGCACAAACTTATATGTTTCACATTTAAGTATTTATGTTGGAAACTAATGAATACAAACTTAGAGTAAGAGTTACATTTCTAGGAAAACTAGAATAGTTTAAGTCTGAATATAAGAAATGCTTTCATTTGTTCTTACAAAGAATGATAAGAGTAAACATATATTCTATAAAGATTAATTCAATTTTCTACTAATTAATTAATTCCCTTGTTCATGGTCTACTATTCAACCCATTAAAACTCATAGTTAACAGTTGTTGAAAACAGCAAGGTAATTTGTCTATATTGAGCTCTGCTTTACTTCAAATTTGGCCACTCCTTAATTCTATGATTTTATAGATTTCCTTTCACTTTTTAACTCAGACCATTTCCAAAAACAAAAGATCATCTGGTTTAGTTCAACAATTAAAACATAAACCAGTGTTAGTTGATAAAACAAACAGAATTACATCAATCACTTATGAAGATGAGTGCTTTTATGGTGACTTCTTTGGCAAGCTGTCATTAGCTCCTCAAGACTTTGAGGTCAACTGAAGTGCATAAGAGAGCAAGAGATACTCAGTTCTGCAGTGTAGGAGCTATCTGGGGAAGGCACAGGTCCAGGAATCATGAAAGTATTTAAGAAATTCAATATAACAATGGATAAAGGAAATGCAGGGAACGATGGTTCTAAATGGAGTGGAAAGTAATAAGATCTTCTCAGAAGTCTGATATAGATAATGTCTATGGTGTTGAAGATCAAGTTTTTAGGTAAAAAATTGGGAAGGATGAACAAGAACCCTAAGAGAACCAAACATCTTAACCAGAATATTTGACATATGCCATAAGTAGCAGTGAACTTCAATAATTTGCACTGCTTTTAAAAAAAAATCACAATAAAACAGTATCTTTTGCATAATTTGAACATTAAAAAGATAAGAAAATGACTTTTCATTATTCTGTGAGCATTTAGCTATTTCCAACAGTCTGATGATTTCTCTCTTTTTCTTGTTTTGATGATCTGTCAGAATATGCATTAGGTCAGAGTCCAAATAAAGTCATTATCAATCTGTATGTGAGGCGGCAGATGTTTCAAATCATCACTATTTCTGTAGTTTTAAATGACAATCAAAGATGCATTTTGAAAAAAAAATCTTCTGTACTAAAAGTGACAATGTAAAATTTCAATCTCAAAAATATAACTGGATGCTCTAATGAAATACATGAGTCTGAGAATGAACTAATCTACCACATTGTACTCTTAGAATCACATGGAAGTGCTGTAGGAAACAAGATTTCCTTGACGAAACCCTGAATCCTCATTTACTAAAAAATATAGGAAATAAGCTCTTGAATAATGTGTCAAATACATTTTATCAATCATAGTTATTGAAGAAAAGAGAGGTTATGCTTAATTCCTTCCCTTAAAAGGATTTTTAGGGGCTCTGGAGATGGCTCAGTAAGAATAATTGGTGTCAAGTCTGGCAGCCTGAGTTTGATCCAGGAACCCACATGATGGAAGAAGAGAATTAACTCCAGTAGTTGTTCTCTGACCTCCACATACAGGACCAAAAAATGCATGTGCCCACACAAATGAATATATAAATGTAACAAAACACAGTAATCATTTTTAAGTATAAGAATACTAGTTAAAATGTCCAGTCAGAATTTATGTAACTGTTAATGATAACTTGTCAATCACCAAATACACATCCATAGCTTCAGAAACAATGAGATTATCTTGATAAGACACAGTAGGAAATTTTGTTATTAAAAAAGTATATAGGTCTAGTCTCTCAGCACCAGAGAAACTCCTTCCTAGTAGCATTGTAGAGCTATTGACTCAGAACAATAGGGCTTTTTGCATAACCAGGTACAGTAAAGACTGGAGCAGAATTCCTGGGCAGGCAGAGCTGCAAGGCCAGAGAGAAGAGAAGAAGGCAGAGTTTCTCATAGCCAGGAGTTAGGAGCAAGGAAGGAAAGATGGAAGACGAAAAAACAAAGGATGAGCATGGGGTTGAAAGCGTAGGAGCTTAGTGAGGACGAGGACAGGGCAAGCCCAGTAGGTACAGAGAGGAGCTGTATGTGAGGACAGAGCTCAAGCTGTGTAGACAGAATTCTATCTTAGAGAAATAAAGTAAACAGATGGAAGAGCATGGTGTACCTAGATTCTTTTCCCTCAAATTACCCACTGCCAAACGTAGCTTCTTCCCCAGACCTATGGGAAGGATTTTTTTCAGGCCAGGCCCCAGGGAAAATTCCAATACATAGCTAACACATTAAATTCCAGTAATGCTTAGATATTCAGACTAGTTCTAAGTAAACAGCACAGAATCGAATATGCATATTTTGTATAATAAGACCATAGAATGTAGCTTGGCATGGTGGCGTACACATTTAATCCCAGCACTTGGGAGGTAAAGTCAGGTAGATCTCTGAGTTTGACGGCTAGCTTGGTTTACAGAGTGATTTCTAGGACAGGGAGGGCTACACAGAGAAACTTTGTCTCAAAAAAATAAAACAGACAAACAAAAGAAACTTATTTTTTTGCATGTATTGGCCTCGTCTATATTTTCTCAACATTTTATAAATGATTAATATAATGGCCTGTTTATGTGTCCATTGCCAATATTTGTTGCATAAAATATGAAGGTAATCTGGCACCTGAATAGCTTTCTTAATCAGAACTCCATTACAACTATTAAAAGACACATGTAGACCTCCTCTACGATTTTATAGGGTATTGAATTCTGGCTAGTTTACTAGCTTCTTGCCAAACAAAACAAAATGAAAGTGAAAAAAAAATCCTGTGTAAATATGTGTAAATGTAACTTATTATTTACTTGGGTGAAGAGAAAGCCCAGTTGAGCAGCAAAGACCTGCTATCCTCACAATAGTTCAATGATGTCTTCAGACAACAGCTTTGAGTAAGACGCAGTTCCATAGTGTAGTATAGCAACAGGAATGGGTTATTACCAGTTTTCCATAACGATATAGTATTTCAGAAATATTTTCAACTATAGGTCACTAGGATAGTCCTTAGACATTTGTATCTTAGATCAAAATGGATGAGTACACATGTATGCTCCGTGTGTGTGTGTGTGTGTGTGTGTGTGTGTGTCTGTGTGTGTGTGTGTCTGTGTGTGTGTGTGTGTGTGTGTGTGTGTGTGTACACACTGACTACTGACTTTGGGGCACACTAACTGTGGATACTTTCTAATCTGTATCTATTAATGAAAAAGTCTGTCCTAAAATAAAGCTGGTATGTACAAAAATGTATTCAGCATTTGTGGCTCTCAGTGCAGAGCAGCATTTAAATCTTTTGCTTTTCACATCAAGTGGCAGGTTAAGCTCAGGGAACGTAAAGTTTCAGTGATTGTCAAAATTAGCTATTGTTAATTATGAAGAATGGCAATCAACATCTTTGTGTGTCATCTGTTATTTAAGAAGGTGTCAGTTGAGAAATGTTTGAATCTCAAAGAAAACTTTCCATGCTTGTACATTGCTTCACAGGAAACAGAACAAAAATAACACACACTCGGAAACAGTCTCCCTCAGAAAGTCATTCAGAAGTTAGAAGACTCAGTCTTCTTGGCTTGTCCATCTGTGGGAATGAGAGAATACCTTGAGTTCCACCCTGCTTTCCTCTTAAGTGCTCTCTCTTGGTCTCTTTTATACCCATAAAGCCTCACTGACACCACTGTATAAACATGAACTGAACAGTGATAAAAAATAAGAAGATGTGCTAACGTGGATAGGGGAAAGTCAATGCTGTAAATTTTAAGTGCTTATTTTTAACTTTTGAGTATGCTTATGAAGTTGGACTAAATGATCTCTGGTGACTTAGGCAGATATTTTATGGACTTTTATCTCAATTATGTTAGTATTGATGTTGGCCATTTGATATTCCTGATATAAAGAAAATTATTGAATCACTTTATTTTTATAAATGTCACATCCCTTTAGAGATGTGAAGTCTGGTAAGCAATATAATTGAGTATGTACCTGTCATTCAGAATGAACTACCAGTCCATCTATGTAGCTGGAAGTTTTTCTGTGTCCTGCCCAGCCCAGTGATTCCTCACCTGCTTATAAAATAAGCATTCAGAAGCTTATATTAATTATAACTGCTTGGCCATTAGCTCAGGCTTATTACTGACTAGCTCTTACACTTAAATTAACCCATAATTCTTATCTATGTTTAGCCATGTGGCTTGGTACCTTACTCAGTTCTGCCTTGTCATATTGCTTCTTCTGTATCTGGCTAGCGACTACTGATTCAGCCCTTCCTCTTCCCAGAATTCTCCTCATGTGCCACTTACTTCCTGCCTGGTTACTGGCCAATCAATGTTTTATTTTTTAACCAATCAGAGCAACACATATTCACAGCATAAAGAATGACATTCCACAGCAAATCTATACAAGCATTGCATAGCGCTATTATCTACAAGATGAGAATCACAAAACACCTGCTTCTTAATAGAATTTAAAGTGCAAAGAAAATCAATTGTATTAATAACATTCAGCATGCTCATTTCAATAACCCTAGTAACAATGACACTTAAAAACTACTTTCTATTTAATGCTATAACTGAAAATAGTCTTATTTTAATAAGCTAGATAAAGGTGTACATAAAGTAAGAATTATTTTACTAATTGGAATTCTTATTAAAATCACCAGATAATTGCAAATTCACACTTACATGGTTTTTACTTAAGGGGTGACATTTAAGTGAATAAAGGAGGTAGAAGGTCCCTCTTTCAGGGAAAATTGTGATCTGTAAGACTTGTAGGATAGAATGACTAACTTGACACTAGTCACATTATTCTTTATAGCATTAAACTTTTGATATTCCTTTCTTGCATTTGTTAATTTCAATGGTCAGGTATATATTCTGAACAATCACATGTGGCCAGACAGGCAATTACTTCTTTCATGTGTGATGAGAGAGGGGAGTGCCATCTTTCTCCCCAAGCTCTTTGCCCATATTCTTGATGGAAATATGTGACTTCTGGAAAATCAGATAACTGTGGTGTTGGGTAGGAGAGGGAAGTTGGGTCCCAGGATGAATTTGCACAGTAGAGTCCTACATACTTGCCAGTGTAATAAAAACAACACTGTATCATTTTATTTCTAAATTAAATGTAATTATCATATACATGTTAAGATGTCTTGAGGAGCAGACTGCTATAAAATGGAGACAACGTACCTTTTATCTTTGTTTTCCCTAATTATAGAAGCTCTTGCTAAAGAAGCACTTATGAGGTTTGTCTTAGGGTGATGATTCATGGGTTGAGTAGAGCTGAAATCTGCTTTTAGGGTCCAATTTTTATGGGCATCTTAATTTCCTTCCCAAGCTGAGATTTGATGACATTCCATAAATTTAGGATGTTATTAAAATTTTGGGATACATCTTGCACATGTCACATATTTTTAAATTGTATAAACATGCAAAGGACTTCTTTTTATTGACTACAGAATATTAACTGATATGAAAATAGATATAAAACTAGGAAATGAGTAATTCAACACAGTATCCATTCTTGTCATAAAATGGGCAGATACACGATATATGGCAGAAACAATTAGCAATAGAATCATATCTTTCACGATGAAGGATACTTAATCATTCGTTTACAAAACAATAGCTATCACCATGGAAACCAATAATCAGTTTAAAGACACAATGAACTTGAATCATTCACTGACTATAATGCTAAGATCACTTCCTTTCTTTATTGCATTGACCTTAAAAAAAAAAGCTAAAGAACAAGAAAAATAGTAACCTTGGAATAAGTGGGGTAGTTTGAATGAGAAATAGTCCCCACAGGTTCACCTATATGAACAGTTGGCCCACAGTTGGTAGCAATATATGGCAGAGTTATAGGAGCCTTTGGAGGTGGAGGCTTGCTGAAGGAAATGTATTACTGGGCATGAGTTTAGACAGCCTTGCCCTACTTCCTATTATCTATCTGTTTCTTGTGTGTGAATGAAAATGTGATCAGCAGGATTACCACTGCTGTTCTCATGTAAAATGTAAGTAACTAGAAATGCTTTCTTCTTTAAGTTGCTTTGTTTGGGATATTTTAGCAGAGCAATAATGAAGGGAGTTATTAAAATTGCCCCTATTGTCTTTCATTTTCCAAGGGAACAGATAAAACAATATTTGATATGACTATTATAAAGTCATCATTAAACTCAGTTTTAAGTATTAGTTAAGAATTTTTTTGATTTATAGGAGGGGTATAATTTCTGATGTGAAATGTCTCCAAAGAGATTATGAAAAACCTTGGCATGTAGTATGGATGGAAGTTTTTGTAGGCATACTAGTGTATTTAAGATTCAATATTTCATAGGAATCTTCTTGGAGCATAGATAGAATATTTTATTTTAATACTACCATTTAAAAATATCTTTATGTTCCTAGGGTGTAAGAGGAGAAATTTTGAACACAACCCCCAACAGTGTTTTTTAAAGAATGATATGTTGAGTGTATAGAGCATGTTTGTTTGTTTTTTTAAGTAATGGTAATAATCAACAAAATCTTTCAAATGTATATTTAAAGGTTAACTGCATTAATTTTTAAAAGAACAAGAAGGATTCTTAATTTTTTTATTATTTCTGACAAAAATGCACATATATTTTATAAGATGCATTATAGGTAACTTGACAAATTTCATTTTACATTTTCATTGACTTAAACTGAAATTGTGTTAGAGAAGATATGAAGTGAGCATCAGCCATGTTCCACTTGAGTAAATACTGAATTATTGGTTTGAGGAAATGGAATTATCTCCAGCCAGCTTAATTCCAAGGTGTGCAGAAGAAGCAGTCTTTTTCACATGGTATAACTCAAACCAAAGTGCCAAGCAAAGTGCTGTGTGAACATGGAACATGAAAATTATTCCCAATCTTAAGCCAGTATTATTTTTATAATTGTCTTAAACTCTAGCAAATAGGTGAAAAATCAAATGTTATAGACACATGTGTTTCAAATGAGACAGTAACAGTATCAACCACATTTAAACTGAATTGAATATACCAAGAAATAGTGACTAAATCTATATAGTTTCTCCAAGCTTTGGACATTTTTGATTCCTCCCACAAGAAATTACATGTAGCATATGTAGCAGTTAGGGCATCTCATTCACCCTGCCTTTTCCAGAATTCTAATTTATTCTAATCCATTTTATTCAATAAAATGTGGTTACTCATAAAATATATTCATTTCAAAATCCAACAAAGGATTATGTAAATATTTTTAAATATTCCATTCTCTTTTACTTTTCTTATACAATATCTCCTGATTCCAGTTTCCCTTCCTTCTATTTCTCCTTGTTCCTTTGCACCTCCTCTCTCATCCATACCCACTCCCGTTCTGTCTCCCACCAGAAAAGAACAGGCTACTAAGAGATAACAACAAAACGTAAAAAATTAAAATATAATATGATTAAAAACAAAACCCATCACATTCAATTGGATAAGGCAAACCAACAGAAGGAAAAGAGCCCCAAGAGTGGGCACAAGAATCAGAGATCCACTTCTTCACACACTCAGGAGTCCGATAAAAACACTGAAATGAAAGCTATAATTTTTATGCAGAGGACCTAGTACAGACTTGTGCAAGCTCTGTGCTTGCGGCTTTTGTCTCTGTGTTTTCCTATGAGCTTCGTTCATTTGATTTAGAAGGCCTTGTTCTTCTGGTGTCCTCCATTTCCCTCTGACTCTTACACTCTGCTTCTTCTTCCTCAGGGAACCCTAAGCTCCAAGGAGATGGATTTGATGGAGACATCCTATTTAGAGCTGAGTGTTCTAAGGTCTCCTTCTCTTTGTGTAATGGCTGACCAAGTGTCTCTCTGTATTTGCTTCTTCCTATCTGCTACAGGAAGAAGCTTCTCTGATGAAGGCTGAATAAGGCACTGATTTGTTCTTATAGCAGAATATTATTGGGAGTTATTTTCTCACTACTTTTCTTTAAGACCAGTAGAATTTGGTTTTACCCTAGGTGTCTAGTCTGGTTCTTGGTCACTCAAGCAGTGTTGGGTATGGTTTCTATCTCCTGCATTAAGCGAGTCTTAAGTCAAATCAGACATTGGTTGGCTACTCCCACAAGCTTTGTGCTACCATTGCCCTAGCCTATTTTACAGGCAGGACAGAATGTAGATCAAAGTTTTTGTGCTAGGACTGGTGTATGTACTTCCCTTTGGGTACCATACAGGGTACCTTCCCATACCAAAGACACTAAAATACAGAGGTAAAGATTCTTTGTAGGCACCAGCTCGACCTTTCCATGGTCAGTGAGCTATGTGGGTGTTGTGTTCAGCAATGGGGCTTGCTGTAAAATATTTAAAAACCCACTGAAACTTCAAGCAAAAAGAAATGAGTGGCTGTCTTTATTTTATTTTCTTCACTTTTGTCTCACACATATCAACCCAACATCATCTTTAATAAAATTCTAGAACCATGAATGTGTTTTGCCAAGAGAGAGAAAAAAATTACATATATATATATATATATATATATAAACAAATTTATATAACTATATATATATATAACTATATACATATAACTATATATATATTTGCTTTGTTTTAATGCACTTTGCCATACTGAGGTAATAAGTTTTGAATTAGTTAAAAAACATGTAGGATTTATGGGTTGATCATTATTAGTTATATCAGAAAATTCTGTTGAAAGCCATAGATGATCTGACAGATGCCACATCAAATCAGGTCAGTACAGACATTAGAGGTACTGTCAAGTTCTTATTAGAGAACATCCATGTAAATCAAACAGAATACTTACCAAAACTCTTTGCAATGCATATTTCTGTAGCCAAAATACATAGATAATTTAGAAAATATAACTTGTTCAATACCAATTCTACTGTTTATAGAAAAGCAACACATGGTTTAGTGGATGCCAAGAAGCAGCTGATTTAAGAAAATTTAGCTCACTGTGAGGAGAAAGGATGGAGAAAAATATTCTATAATGAGTTTCTGCATACTTTCAGTGTCCCACTCCAGCTATTAAATTTAATGATTTCTTCTGGTTGGGAAACTTCTTTTTTGTATCCACCCAAGGTTCTCTTCTCTACCCACTTTCCACACAGCCAAGATAAATTTAGGATAGGGTAAGTAGAAAACCCTTACTCTGTGTGGCAATTACATAATATCCCCTTTCATTTACTCACTCTGCAGACATATTTGAACTCCTGAATTGTGTTAAGTATTAATAGAAGTGTATTAAGTAAGAAAAGGTTGCTATATATTCAAGGAGGTAATGGAGAGCCAGACCAGAGAAAACAGACAAGAGAACATTTAAATAATGTAACAGCTATTTCTGTGAAAGGACAATAAAGCAGAAAAAAAGGGAAGGAATACAGGAAGAAAATGGAAATTGGACAGTAATAATTAAACAGAGTTGAATTACGTGAGAAAACAGACCTGGTGAAGATTTTCATGGAGAAAGAGTCCAAAACTGGGGATGGGATTGAAAGATGGTTGGATTTAGAAAGTAACGGGATTGTACCTTGCACCATTATCAGGCCAAGAATATATAGCTAGCCAGGTCATATAGCCAAGGAGAGAAACCACTACTATTATTCCCCTAAATACACCAACTTCTAATGACTTAGCATTGCACCCCTATATCAATGCATATCACCACATCCTTATGAAGGAAGCTTCTATGTATAGTAGATGTTGTTTACACAATAGGGCAATGCTTGGAGAATAAGAGATCACAAACTGCAGAATTCTGCACGCACAGCGGTTTGTGACATCAAACTTAAACCAGATAGAGAAACTTAAACCTCTAGAGCAGTAGCTAATGGTAATTGACAGGTGCTGGGAAAAGGAGGATGGGTATTCTTTAAAAGTTTAGCCTTGGTAAGTCAACTATATTCCATTCAAAGTCCACACACCCCAAAATATTTTAGGTGCACAAACAGGCCTTGACAAAAAAAATGGAAGAAAACATCATGAAGTTTAGGGGGTAAGGGAGGGTAGAAGTACAAAGAGTTGGATGGATAAATATTATTAAAAATATGCATAATTCTTAAAGAACTAATAAAGGTATAAACATATGAAAGTGATTCAATTAATTTTTCCTTCTTCTAGGATTTCTTTACATTTTTTAAATACTCAAATGTGGTGACTATTGAGGGTGCTTTTTTGAAAGGTGCCATGTTTCTGAAGCAAATCAATTCATTCAAGTGCCCAGGGCCTCAGCTTAACCAGAAGGATTTAAGGCTCAGCACTGAACCCAAGCTAGACCACTAGACAATAGCTGTGAAATGTCTCAGTGCGAGAATTTTAAGTCAGTGTCAATTTCTCCTAAGTGTTGAACACTCAAGGTGTAAACTCAGAAACAACCAAAGATAATAGTTTCTACCATATCGGGTAAAGAGATCATACTAGCCAAGGAAGAGAAAGAACCAAGAGAGCCACTAAGATTTACTCAACAGTTTGTCTAGTCATATTTTTTTTAGAAGTTCACGTAAGTAAATTAATGGGCTTATCTTTTTGCTTAAATTTATTCAGTTGGTATAATTTACTATAGTCCTTAAGAAAATATGTACTTGATATATTACATATATTTAAAAAAATCTAATTTCATTACTTTTTGTTCTTTTTTTATTGAAAATAGATTATTTTGCCTACAATATATCCTGATTACAGTTTCCCCTCCCTCTATCCCTACAAGTTCCTTCAAACTTCTCCTACCTTTTGGACCCACCCCCTTTCTTTCTAAGCTAATAGCTATAATATATGTGCAGAAGACCTGGTCTAGACCCAAGTAGGTTTCATGCTCCATGCTTCCATCTCTGTGAGCTCAGCTCTGCCTTTCTTAGTTGATTCAGAGGGCCTTATTCTCCTGTTTTCCTCCATCCCTGATGACTCTTACAATCTTTCTGCCTCCTCTCCCACAGGATTCCCTGAGCTCTGAGAGGAGGGTTTTGATTGAGACCTCCAGTTTAAACTCTCTCTCAGCATAATGTCTGCCTGTGCATCTTCATACCTGTTCCCATCTGTTGCTGTGGGAAGCTTTGCTAATGATGACTACATAAGGTACTGATCTATGAGTATAGCAGAGTATCATTAAGAATTATTTTATTTATTTTTTTTTGACCAGTAGTGTTTGGTTTTCCCCTAGGTCTCTGGGCTATCTAGTCTATGATTCTTGGTTAATGTTTGGCTGTGTATAGATTCCTTCTCATGGAGTGGGCCTTAAGACTAATCAGACATTGTTAGGCTTCGCCTACAAGCTTTGTGCCTCCATTGCCCTAGCATATTTTTCAGGCAGGACAGATTGTAGACAAAGGTTTTGTAGCTGGGTTAGTGTCCACAGTTCTCTTTTGGTAGCCTTTGGAGTACCTTCCTACATGACAGAATAGAATGTAGAGGTGAAGGCTCCCTCTAGGCAGCAGCTCAACTTCTGCATGTCCAATGAGTTGTGGGAATGTTTTCCTTGTCATTGGGGCTCTACAGTCAGTTTTGCAGAGAGCAACCCTTTATCTTAGCATCAACCTGAGTTGTTTGAAGTTTTCTTAAAAGGACTCTCTTGCCTATTGTGGTAGTTAGAATGAAAGTGGCCCCATAGAGTCACAGGAAGTGGCATTATTAGGTGGTATGGCCTTGCTGGATAAGGTGTAGGTTTGTTGGAGGAAGTGGGTAACTGGAAGTGGGCTTTGGGGTCTCAGAAACTCATGTCAGGCCTAGTGACTCATTCATTTTCTGCTGCCTACAGATCATGATGTACAACTCTGTTACCTTTCCAGTACCATATCTGCCTGCATGTGGCAATGCTTCCTGCCATGATGATACTGGACTAAATCTCTGAACTGTAAGCCAGCCCCAATTAAATATTTTTCTTTATAAGAGGTGCCATGGCCAGCCAGGCACTGGTGGTGCATGCCTATAATCCCAGCACTCAGGTGGCAGAGCCAGGCAGATCTCTTTGAGTACAAGCCCAGCCTGGTCTACAGAGCAAGATCCAGGGAAGGCACCAAAACTACACAGAGAAACACCGTGTGGAAAAAAAAAATAGTTGCCACGGTCATGTTGTCCCTAAGACAATCTAAACCTCAAATGAATGAAGCCCAGTTCCTGCACTGCAAGGCTTGCCTGGCTATAAGAGATGGCCAGTTGAGTCTGTGTATGACTCATTACTAGGAGTCCTCATTAGGATCATCACCTTCCTACATTCCTGGAAGTTTCCACAGCACTAGGTTTCCACACTGCCCATCAAATTAATTCAATTTCCAAAATTTCATGCAGTCATTGAGAAAAACCTTCATTTTTATATATTACATATATTTCAAAACCTAATAATAGATTACATACAGTAGTTTAACCTGCAAAAATTTACTTAAATAATAGGCAACAAAATAAAATTTGCAACTGTTTCCCTAATAAAACAGACATGCTGGACTTTTCTACTTTTAGTTGGTTCTGTTTTTTACAAAGTTAAATTTGTTTTATTAGATATACTAAGGCATGGTCATGATTTTCTCATTATCCAAAAAAATCCACTAGGAAAAAGAAATTTATAGAAAAGACCTTTCTATGCTACAGACATAAATTCCTCAACTCACATTTTATTCTTTTTTTTTTTTCCAGAGCTGTGGACCGAACCCAGGGCCTTGCGCTTGCTAGGCAAGCGCTCTACCACTGAGCTAAATCCCCAGCCCCTCACATTTTATTCTTAAGGGAACACTTAGTGTTTGAATTTTGTTATTACAATTCATTGTACAGCTTGTAAAAATGTAGTAATTTAAATCAACCATGGATGTGTGGTTGTAGGAGATAGCCCATTGCTTGTCACTTTTAATGTGTATTAAGCTTCATTTATTTGATAACCAATCAGAAATTTTAAAAAGATTAATAAAGCTGGTGATTTGGCCCAATTGTAGAGTATGTACATTGTCTGTAAAGGTCCTGAATTTAATTATTCTTAAATGGAATTAATATCTTGTAATACCAATACTTTTAAGTTTTCCAAGGTCTCAAAAACTTCAGTTAGATTTAAGAGAAATCTGCTTTTAAGAATATGTAAATGGGTTGTGAGTAAAGAAATATTAGAAATTCGTATATATGTGTATTAGGTAATGTTGGGCCCTGTGGGTTACATTGTGATGTACATGATATTATCTACCAAAATTAATTATGTGTATGAGCACATGTATGTACATATTTATTTAGTCAGTATTGGAGTATATATTGATATAGATTGAACATAAGAAAAACCAGTTTCAAAAATATACAAAATCATGATTTTAATAGTTTGGTGAATTTCATAAAATAGCTACGGAAATACATAGAAGTATGTGACACAGAACCGTAAACCTCTAAATATTCTTTTTGTTTGTTTGTTTGTTTGTTTTCAAGACAGGTTTTCTCTGTGTAGCTGTGTGCCTTTCCTGGAACTTGCTTTGGAGATCAGGCTGGCCTTGAACTCATAGAGATCTGCCTATCTCTGCCTCCCAAGTGCTGGGATTAAAGGCGTATGCCACCACCACCCTGGAGAACCTCTAAATATTCTTATCACTAAAGCACATAACCTTGAAAGTAGTCTAAACAATCTAAACAATAGTATTCTGGAATATTACTTACTTTCCTAAATCTTTTAATTTAAAATATTTTGGTAACATAATTTGCAAATACTGCCTGTATATCACCTCCATCCCCTCCTCTCCCTCAATTCCCTCCACTTCGCCCTGTCTTTCCTGAAAATTCATGATCTACTTGTCTTATATATATATATATACCTTACACAACCTACTGAGTCCACTTACAATTGCAAATACATACATATGACCAGGGCTGACTGCTCAGGATCTGAAATTCTATGTGAGAGCAAATACACAGAGGAAATTGGTTGTTCCTTTGCCAGCAGGCATAGAACACCTATAGCTCTTCATGTAGGTAAGGGTAGGAACTTGTGGAATTTTCCTTGTCCATGTTGACCCGTGAACTGGTCATATGTTTCTGCCAATATCTTACATAATTTTATTAGTATTAATGAAGGGCATTATTTTTATACAGTTGACAAAATATTTAACAGGTTATTACTTGTTTATATTACTGCTTTGCTTTTTTTATAAAAGAATGTGTTTGAAATAGAGGCAATTTCATAACACCTAAATATCTTTAAATATAAATTGATCAATACACAGCAATAGCTATGTTATGCATATTATTCAAATAACATTTATGGGAAATACATAACTCCTGACATGTAAATTTAAAAAGTAAGCAAATTTAACACATTTTGTCTCATTTTATAAATTAGTATTTCTCACATAAAGTTGTCTTCAACATAGATATACATTGAATTTACATATTCCATATTGAACCCGAAAAGTTTCTCTTGAAAGTTCAGGGTACTCACAACAATATCGCTCATTGTTATATAATCCTTAAAAATTATTAAATAAGGGACCATGAAGATGGTTCAGCAGGTAAAGGAACTTGGTTCCTAAGCCTATGAGCTGAGTTCAGTCTCTATAAACCCCATGGTAGAAAAAGAGAACTGATTCCCACAAGTTGTCCTCTGACCTTCACAAGTGTGTTGTGTTGTATGCACCACCCCCCAAAACACAAATAAATAAATGATGATTAAAATATTTAATTTAAAATAAATTGAAGTTAAATAATCTCTTGCAGTTTCAATACCCAGACATGCAGAACCACTGTTAGAAATCTGTATGATCACCATGAAACTATCTTTCCTGGCCAGCTGCATGTGACCATTTGCAGATGATGAGTCTCTCCATTACCCTTTCAGATTTTACAGATTGATGGCCAGTATATATATATACAGCAATCCTGATTTGACTGACAATGGAGTAATATGATACTGTATTTTATTATCAAAATTTTTGAATGTTCAATTTGGGAAAAGATGATAAGCTAGACAGATACTAATTAGATTTTTGCTTCAAACTCCAGCTGAGATTCAATTGTAATGACAAGTCATTTGACACTGATGCAGAATAAATGCTTGGTTTTCTTTCCTGTGATGCCATATGAACCAGGGCTTCTCAAATGAGAAGGAGATGTTTAGCAGTCCATATCTATAGTCACATGAACTTCAGGGAATATTACAATGTGGTGTTTATGACCTCAAAAAAGAAATACACTAATTAAATAAAAATCAATGGATCTGGGCTGGGGAGACAGGTCAGTATGTAAAGTACTTCCCACATAAACCTGAAAGTCTGAATTGTATTTGCAGCATCAGTAAAAAAGAATAACAACCACAACAACAGTGGTATTACCAGTGATCCTAGCACTGAGGCAGGAGGTAGAGAGAGGCTGATCCTTGAGAATCACAGGTTACCCAGGCTAGCTTATGTAGCTATCCTCCTGCCCAGAGACAGATCTCTCATAAAACAAGGTGGAAGGGCATGGAAAATAACAATAGATATTTGGTCTCCCCAGGCATACATGTACATGTTAACTTACACATGGCATATATACACGTGAGCATTCACAGACAAACACATCGTAAACCTAATGTTCTGTCCCTTATTGGGTTCAAACTGCACACTCATCAACTTAGGCAAATTATGAAGAATATGAGATGCAGATTTTTCCTTAATAAAAAGAAAAATTAAAACAAGCAGAGAGTCTCTATTGTCTGCTTTCACAATGTCCTTGGTGTTATATAATTTTTCACATATGCTATACATAAAATTTTAAAAAGCATATACTAAAAGTTCAAGTTAAATAGATGTACAAGCTCAAACATTTTGACACAAATTTAACTCTAGTCACATGAGGTAGACATTTGAATAAAGAGGAAAATTATTTCTTTCTAATAGCTATAATTATTCATATATGCACATGCTTTTAGGGGGATATACTTAAATATTATTAATCTTGTCCTGTTATACTTCCTTTCATAATATTCTTATTTTATTTCATGAGTTACATGAGAAACCACATTTTGACAGAGTTGACATCACAAACAAGTATAATGAGCTGATGTTTTCTTTGGCAGCGAAAATTGGGGTGGTTTGATATGGATGTATTTCCCCATGATTCCCTTTAAGTTCATTATGCCCAGGGGATACCAAATGAACAAATAATCCAAGGTGTTGTGGAATATTATTTTAAGGTGTTTTACATTTGTTTATGCTGGGGAACATTTGTTTAATGATGCAAAGAAGAGTTGCATTCTTTTATGTTGCATTTGCTTAACTCTGTGAAACTGTTACTTTGTCTATCTAAAACACCTGATGGTCTAATAAAGAACTGAATGGCCAGTAGCCAGGCAGGGGAAAGGATGGGTGGAGCTGGCAGGCAGAGAGAATAAATAGGAAGGGAAATCTGAAAGGATCAAGGAGCAGGATAAGGAGGAGGATTCCAGTGGCCAGCTACCTAGCTACACAGGAGACACAGAGTATGAATTAAAGAAAGGTATACAAAACAGAGAAAGATAAACGCTCAGAGGCAAAAGATAGATGGGATAATTTAAGTTAAGGAAAACTGGCTAGAAAGAAATCAAGCTAGGACAGGGCGTTCATAAGTTAAAATAAAATTAATGTGTGCTTTATTTGGGAGCTGGGTAGCAGGCCCCCCAAAGAGCCAAAAGAGAAATAGTGAAAACACAAAACAAAACCATGACTACACAAGGCTCTTATACTCTAGGCTTTTATTTTCTACAGAATAATATGGAAGTATAGCAAGAGATGGCGTGAAAATTCAATTCCCAACAGTGAAATGAACACACACAATATCTGTTAAACTCAGGTACCCATAACTCCCTATAAGTTTTGTAACCATACAAAAATGATGTTTTCCCAAACTCTTTTATGTTATACAAGAATGTTTTTCACATCAGTTACTTTTTAACATATTAATAGGAATTAAAAAGGACAAAATATACTTCTCTGTGGTAATTAAGCTGTCAAGGTATATCCAAGATTTCTGTTCACTCTAAATAACTTCTATTGGTTACACTTGCCTAATTTTATTTCCAGTTAATTTCATATTATCCTAGTATTTATACCAATGGACTGAAATGTGATTGTTTGAATAAGAATGGCCCACTTACATATATGAATGCTTGATTCCCAGTTGGGAAGGACTAGGAGGTGTGCCCTTCTTAAAGGAGGTGTGTTGCTGGAGGTGGGCTTTGGAGTTTAAAAAGCCAATGCCTGGCCCTATGTCTCTCTCTGCCTGATGCCTGTGGATGAGGATGTAGCTCTAAGCTACTTCTCCAACATCATGTGTTCCTGCCTACTGCCATGCTGTCCACCAAGATGATAATGGACTACCATTCTGAAACTATAAGGAAGCCTCCATTCTTCTGATATTTTGACAAAGAATGTGGCTACTTTTTGCCCTCATACTAGATATTTCTGGAGGCTACAATGAAGTGTTTTGGATTAATGGCATTGGTAGGGGAGATTTCAAGACAGTGCAGATTTGACCATGTCATGTGATTACTAGTGATAGCTCTTAAGCAAATCTAGAATGAAAAGTAGCAAGAGGAACAAGGAAAATGAAAAATGTACAGCGTATCAAGATAAATAAATAAATAAATAAATAAATAAATAAATAAATAAAGCAAGCCCACACAGAGAACCAGGAAAGGTGACAGAGCCCAGTCCTGTGTGCTGAAGGAATTAAAAAGTCTGAAGAAAGACCTGACACCCACCACATGGAATAAAAGAAGTGGTGACATTAGAGCAAGACCCTATGCAGAGAAGCTTCTAATTTATGAAAAGGAAATGAAGAAAAGCTTAAGGGGAAACCATCCACAACAGAAAACTTATGCAAATGTAATACGAGGAGGAGCCCAGGTTCTAGCACAGCAAGCAAAATATTGGCAGCTTCAGCTATCTGATTCTGGCTTAAAAGTCAAGGACAAAGAAAACAAAGGTTATGCAATCTTCCTCCATGGTCAAGGAAAACCACTGAGGCCATGTGTATTGCAAGGTAGACCCTTAGAACCTGCATGATGGTTCAGAGAGGGCATGGCATTGAGCTGTGAAAATGAAGTCTGGATTGCATTGGAGACTCTAAGAGGATGGAAATGCCCAGAGTCAAGGGATAACTGTCAAGGAGAGTTTCTAACAGGGTGTAGAACCCAGGCCAAGGAAGAGAAGTGCCTTGTAGTCAACAAAGCTGGAAGGAGTTGGAGATCAGAGGAGCATTTTGGCATACATGTGGAGATGCAGACTTTGGAGTTTTTTTCTGCTTGGTTTCATTTCAGTCTTGCTTTGGTCTAACATATCACTATGCTCCCTCTCCTCCTTATTGTATGTTGGAAGTGTGTGCTTTGGTTTTTTTATTTTGATTTTATAGAGGGCTACAGTTAAAAAAGGGCCTTGCATCTTAGAAGAGACATTGAACTTTCAACTTTTAAACAATCTTGTGACTGATACAAAAAGGGGACTTTAAAGTTGGACTGAATGCATTTTGCATTACAATATAGCTACAAGCCTGATGTGGGGAGGACAGGGATTAGAACAGAGCAGTGACAACGACTGATGACTTGAAAAATTAATTGGAGATCTGCCCCGGAACTCCCATCTGGACCAGAGGTGAGTGCCTGGAGTTATAGTCAGAGAGGCAACCGCCCCTGGGTCCCACCCCTGGGCACCATCCTGGGAGGACCTGCCCTACTTGGCCCCAGTTTCCAGCCAATCATCTGGTCCTGTGGGAAGGCTCCCCTTTTCCAAGACTGCAGGCAGATCCTACAGTCTCAACACCCTGCCCCCACACCCATTTGCCAAAGACCCCAGCCAATTCCTGAGACTCAGAGACCAGCCCCCAGCTCCCATCTGCCCCTGAACTCCCATCTGGACCAGAGAGAGACCCTCTAATGGACACTACAATCTCAAAACCTTGCCCCCATACCCATCTGCTGGAGACTCCAGCCACTTCCAGAGACTTAGAGACCAGTGTCCAGCATTCCATCCTGCCCCGGAACTCCCATTTGGACCAGAGAGCCCCCAGCTACCATTTGCCCCAGGACTCCTATCTGGACCAGAGCTTCCATCCTGTCCTGGAACTCCCATCTGGAAAAGAGGCGTTCCCATCTGGAAAAGAGGCCTTCCCATCTGGACAAGATAAGGAGACCCTAGGGACTTCCTGAGACTCAGAATCCAGGCCCAAGCTCCTATCCTGCCAGCATTCTCATCTGGACCAGGGCTCCCATCCAGCCCAGAGCTTCCATCTGGAGCAGAGAGAGGCTCCCTAAATCTGTCAGCTCTGTCTGGACCAAGTACACTTGTAAAACCAAGAACGAACCAATGAGGAGATGGGCAGATGCCAAGGCAGAAGTACATACAACAAAGAAAAGAGCAACACAGCATCACCAGAACCTAGCCCTTCTCCAACAGCTAGACCTGAACACCACAGAATGGAAGAAGAGGTAAACAACCTTATAAGTAACATCATGAAGAGGCTAGAGCCTAATATAGAAGCAATCATAAATAAAAAGGAGGAACAGACAAACAAAAAATGGGAAGAACGCTATAAAAAGCTAGAGGAAAGGACAACTAAAGCAGAAGAAAACAATAAATCCCTGAAAGAAAATCATGAAAAAGCAAGGGAAACACTCCAAGACTTGAAGAGGGAAATAGAAAAAAATGAAGAAGACACTAGCAGAAGGAATGTTGGAAATAGAAAATCTGAGTAAACAAACAGGAACTTCAGAGGCAAGTATAACCAACAGAATGCAAGAGATGGAAGAGAGGGTCTCTGGTGTTGAAGATACAATAGAAGAAATAGATTCATCAGTCAAAGAAAACACTAAAACCAACAAAGTCATGACCCAAAATGTTCAAGAAATTTGGGACACCATGAAAAGATGAAACCTACAAATAATAGGGATAGAGGAAGGAGAAGAATACCAACTCAAAGGCACAGAAAATATATTTAACAAGATCATAGAAGAAAACTTTCCCAACTTAAAGAAGGAAATGCCTATGAAGATACAAGAAGCCTATAGAACACCAAACAGACTAGCCCCCCCCCAAAAACAAAGTCCCCTCACCACATAATAATTAAACAACTAAACATACAGAATAAAGAAAAAATATTAAGGGCAGCAAAGGAAAAAGGCCAAGTGACTTATAAAGGCAAACCCATCAGAATAACACCCAATTTCCCAATGGAGACTTTGAAAGCCGGAAGGATACATATAATACAGACACTAAGAGATCATGGATCCCAGCCTAGACTAATATACCCAGCAAAACTTTCAATCATCATAGATGGAGTGAACAAGACCTTCCAAGACAAAACCAGATTTAAACAATACTTATCCACAAACCCAGCCCCACAGAAAGCATTAGAAGGAAAATTCCAACCTAAGGAAGGCAGATACACCCATGAAAACACAGGCAATAGATAACACCACAGCAGTAAACGCCAAAGAAGAGTACACACACACTACCACCAAAAAATAAAAATAATAACAGGAATGAACAATCACTGGTCATTAATATCCCTTAATATCAATGGACTTAATTCACCTATAAAAAGACACAGACTAACAGAATGGATATGAAAACAGGACCCATCTTTCTGCTGCATACAAAAAACATACCTCAAATTTAAAGACAGACACCGCCTAAGAAAAAAAGGCTGGGAAAAGACTTTCCAATCAAATGGTCTTAAGAAGCAAGCTGGTGTAGCCATCCTACTATCCAGCAAAACAGACTTCAAACTAAAATCAATCAAAACAGATGATGATGAAGGACTTTACATACTCATCCCAGGAAAGAGCCACCAAGATGAAGTCTCAATTCTGAACATTTATGCCCCAAACACAAGGGTACCCACATATGTAAGAGAAACATTAGTAAAGCTTAAATAATATATACAACCCCACACATTAATAGTGGGAGACTTCAACACCCCACTTTCACCTCTGGACAAATGGGCCAAATTGAAACTCAACAGAGACATAATGGTCTTAACTGATGTTATGACTCAAATGGACTTAATTGATATCTACAGAACATTCCACCTGAACAAAAAAGAATATACCTTCTTCTCAGCACCCCATGGAACCTTCTGTGAAATCGACCACATACTTGGCCACAAAGCAAATCTCAACAGATACAAAACAATTGGAATAACCTCCTGTGTTCTATCGAACCACCATTGTTTAAAGTTAGATTTCAACAACAGAAAAAACTACAGAAATCCTACAATCTCATGGAAACTGAATAATGCTCAACTGAATCACCAATGGGTTAAGGAAGAAACAAAGAAAGAAATTAAAGACATTCTAGAGATCAATGAAAATGAATACACCACATACCCAAACTTACGGGACACTATGAAAGCAGTGCTAAGAGGGAAATCCATAGCACTAAATGCCCACATAAAGAAGCTGGAGAAATCTCACACTAATGACTTGACAGCACACCTAAAAGCCCTTGAACAGGAGCAAGCAAAGTCTCCCAGGAGGAACAGACACCAGGAAATTATCAAATTGAGAGCTGAAATCAATAAAATAGAAATGAAGAGAATAATACAAAGGATTAATGAAACAAAGAGTTGGTTCTTTGAGAAGATCAACAAGATAGACAAGCCCTTATCCAAACTAACCAAAAGACTCAGAGAGAGCATCCAAATTAACAAAATCAGAAATGAAAAGGGGGACATAACAACAGACAATGAGGAAATCCAGAGAATCATCAGGTCATACTTCAAAAACCTCTACTCCAAAAAACTGGAAAATCTAAAAGAAATGGATAATTTACTGGATAGGTACCACATACATAAGTTAAATCAAGACAAGATAAACCATTTAAATTGTCCAATAACCCTTAAGGAAATAGGGTCAGTCATTAAAAGTCTCCCAACCAAAAAAAAAGCCCTGGACCTGATGGTTTCACTGTAGAATTCTACCAGATCTTCAAAGAAGACTTAATACCAATACTCTTTAAATTGTTCCACACAATAGAAGCAGAAGGAATATTACCAAACTCTTTCTATGAGGCTACAATTACTCTGATTCCTAAATCAAACAACGATGCAACAAAGAAAGAGAACTACAGGCCGATCTCCCTCATGAACATTGATGCAAAAATACTCAATAAAATACTGGCAAACAGACTCCAAGAACACATCAAAACAATTATCCACCATGATCAAGTAGGCTTCATCCCAGGGATGCAAGGGTGGTTCAACATACGAAAATCCGTCAATGTAATACACCATATAAACAAAATCAAAGAAAAAAACCACATGATCATCTCACTAGATGCAGAAAAGGCATTTGACAAAATCCTACACCCCTTCATGATTAAGGTCTTAGAGCGATCAGGAATACAGGGAACACACCTAAACATAATAAAGGCAATCTACAGCAAGCTAATAGCCAACATCAAATTAAATGGAGAGAAACTCAAAGCAATACCACTAAACTCATGAACAAGGCAAGGCTGTCCCCTCTCCCCCTACTTATTCAATATAGTACTTGAAGTTCTAGCCAGAGCTATTAAGACAACATAAGGAGATTAAGGGGATATAAATTGGAAAGGAAGAAGTCAAGCTCTCCCTATTTGCAGATGACATGATAGTATACATGAGTGACCCCAAAAATTCAACCAAGGAACTGATACAGCTAATAAAAACCTTCAGCAACATAGCAGGATACAAGATCAACTCAAAAAAATCAGTAGCCCTCCTATATACAATAGACAGGCTTAAAGGAAATCAGAGATACATCACCCTTTACAATAGCCACAAATGATATAAAATACCTTGAGGTTACTCTAACTAAGCATGTGAAGGACCTATATAACAAGAACTTTAAGTCCCTGAAAAAAGAAATTGAAGAAGATGTCAGAAAATGGAGAGATCTCCCATGCTCATGGATAGGCAGGATTAACATAGTAAAAATGGCGATCTTACCAAAAGCAATGTACAGATTCAACACAATGCCCATCAAATTACCAACACAATTCTTCACAGACCTGGAAAGAATAATACTCAACTTCATATGGAAAAACAAAAAACCCAGGATAGCCAAAAGAATCCTGTACAATAAAACAACCTCTAGAGGCATCATGATCCCCAACCTCCATCTCTACAATAGAGCTACCATAATAAAAATGGCTTGGTACTGGCATAAAAACCGACATGTGGACCAATGGAATCGAATTGAAGTCCCTGCACATTAACCCACACACCTATGAACATATAATTTTTGACAAAGAAGCCAAAAATGTACAATGGAAAAAAGAAAGCACCTTCAATAAATGGTGCTGTCATAACTAGATGTCAACGTGTAGAAGGCTGCAAATAGATCCATATCTGTCACCATGGACAAAACGTAAGTCCAAGTGGATCAAAGACCTCAACATAAATACAGTTACTCTGAACCTGATAGAAGAGAAAGTAGGAAGTAGTCTTGAATGCATTGGCACCAGAGATCTCTTTCTAAATATAATAGCAGTAGCACAGACACTGAAAGAAACAATCAATCAATGGGACCTGTTAAAACTGAGAAGCTTTTGTAGAGAAAAGGACATGGTCAAGAAGACAAAGCAACAGCCTACAGAATGAGAAAAGGTCTTCACCAACCCCACATCTGACAGAGGGCTGATATCCAGAATTTATAAAGAACTCAAGAAATTAGACATCAAAATGCCCAACAGTTCAATTAAGAAATGGGCTATAGAATTAAACAGAGAATTCTTAACAGAGAAAGTTCAAATGGCTGAAAGACATTTAAGGAATTGCTCAACATCCCTAATTATCCAGGAAATGCAAATCAAAACGACTCTGAGATACCACCTTACACCTGTCAGAAAGGCTAAGATCAAAAACACAGAATACAGCTTATGCTGGAGAGGATGTGGAGCAACGGGAACTCTCCTCCACTGCTGGTGGGAATGTAAGCTTGTACAGCCACTTTGGAAATCAATATGGTACTTCCTTAGAAAATGGGGAATCCATCTCCCCCAAGACCCAGCTGTAGCACTCTTGGGCATATACCCAAGGAATGCTCAGCTATGTTCATATCAGCATTGTTTGTAAAAGCCAAAACCTGGAAACAACCTAGATGCCCTTCAACTGAAGAATGGATAATGAAAATATGGTACATATACATATTGGAGTACCACTCAGCAGAGAAAAACAATGACATCATGAGGTTTGCAGGCAAATGGATGGATCTAGAAAAAATCATCTTGAGTGAGGTAACCCAGACTCAGAAGGACAAACACGGTATGTATTCACTCATAGGTGGATACTAGATGTAAAACAAAAATGACTAGACTGGTACACAACTCCAAGGAGGCTACCTAGAAAACAGGACCTAGGGAAAGACCCAAGGATCACCCAATGACAGAGAAATGGATGAGATCTACATGAACAACCTGTACCACAGTGGGAGTAATGAAGGACAAGGTTTGAGGGAAAGGAAGCTTAGGGGAGCAGGAGATCCCAGCTGGATCAAGATCAGAAAGGGAGAACAAGGAATAACAGACCATGATAAATAAAGACCACATGAGAACAGGAATAGGCAGAGTGCTGGAGAGGCTCCCTGAAATCCACAATGATACATCCTCTGTAGACTGCTGGCAATGGTCGAGAGAAAGCCTGATCTGACCTAGTCTGGTGATCAGATGGCCAAATACCCTAACAGTCGAGCTGGAATTCTCATCCAATAACTGATGGAAGTGGATGCAGAAATCCTCAGCCAGGCCCCAGGTGGAGCTCCAGGTGTCCAATTGTTGAGAAAGAGGAGGGACTGTAAGAGCATGAATTGTTGAGCCCAAGATTGGAAAAATAACCAATCAAATGGAAGCACATGAATTATGAACCAATGGCTGTGAAGCCCCCAGCTGGAATAGGCCTGCTGGATAAGTGAGACAATTGAATAGCTTGAACTGTTTGGGAGGCATCCAGGCTGTGGGACCCGGACCTGTCCTTAGTGCATGAGCTGGCTGTTTGGAACCTTGGGCTTACACAGGGACACTTTGCTCAGCCTGGAAGGAGGGGACTGGACCTGCCTGTACTAAATCCACCAGGTTTAAATGAATCCCTAGGGTAGTCTTGGCCCTGGAGGAGGTGGGAATGGAGGGGAAGGGAGGGGAGGAAGGTGAGGGTGGGGGCAGGAAGGGGGAGCACAGGGGAACCCATGGCTGATGTGTAAAATTAAAACACAAATATAATAATAAGAAAAAAGAAAAATTAATTGCAAACACTGAAATAGTTACATAAAATATCTGTTAAACGTAAGTACTCAACACTCTACAAGTTTTGTAACCTTAAGAAAGTGCTATTTCATCAAATTCCTTTACGTTCTACAAGTATGTTTTTTACATAAATAACTTCGTACATATTACCAGAAATTACAGAAGGACATCATATTCTCCTCAGCGGAAATTGAGCTGTCAAATGTATATCCAAAAATTCTATTCACTCTAAGATCATGACTGCAGGATGGCTTGTTTGTGACACTTAAGCTTCCAATTGGATACTAGTGTTCTTTCTCTTTATTACAGAAGCTTTCTCTAACCAAAGACATTTTTCACTCTTTAGAATCTAAATGACCTGCTTTCTTTTTCATCTTTTCTCACAGGTTCTAGCTTTGATTCTTTAATTATCTGTCTTCTTGTTGTTAGATAGCCTCCAGTATCACTAAATTTCAGCATAATAGATCCTCAAACAAATACATTAGATTAAACAGCATTATTGGCAAAAATATCTTTATATGATTAGATAAGAACCACATGGGGAAAAATCTTATAGAAGCACAGTTCTGAAGCAGTGTTATAAAAACTTTTGCATTTTTTACATCTACAATGAAAGTATCGTATGGTAAATAAATTATTAGTGAGTTATTCTTGAAGGCCTAAAATATAACATCACTCAAATGCATACATTTTAAATTATAAAACAAAATTCCAAGTGGATTCTGTTAGGTCCAAAGCAGCCCCCAACAATGGCAGTGCTGGTAACAATGTTCTAAATTGAAGGACTTTAGATGGGTAAATGAAAGGTCTGTTATTGGGTAAAAAGAGGGTTAATAGAGGTTTTCTGTTTACCAGGAGCCTCACTTAATTTGTCAACTACCTCAGGCAAAGGCATTCATCTCCCAGTCAAACTGAGTAGCCTGTATTAGTTCCCTGTTTAATGTCATAAAATTCCTTGCTTTCCTGCCAATTTGCTCTTCTATCTGTCCTTTCCTTGAAAGAAAATCTTGGCAGTTTAGTCCCCAGTAAACCTTTCTTTCCATGCATGGAGTGGTCTAGCTTGGTGGTTTTACTGTGCCTTTGCTCACAGCATTGTTCCTTGTACTTCACACATAATAATCAGTAATTTATAGTTTATTTTCAAACAACATCAAAATAGTAAATGAAATAAGACCACATTATTTGCTTAAATTTCATTTATATTAATGCATATAGTTTATTTTCTCTGTCCTTAGAGAAAATAAAATGTGTCATCTGTATGCTTTTGTATATGTATTTTATGTCAAATTTCTAACTTATTCTAAATTATACACATTAATAAGTTTGCACCATTACCCATGTGACACTGAGGCAATAGCATCCCAATTTCAATAATGCAAATATGGAAGAGTGTAATTCATTAGTGTATTAATGTAATTGGTCAAAATTTCAGAAAACAGCTTAATAAAAAAAGAACCAAGGAGTCTGTAAAATGAATAAAAAAATTTCTTAATTAAAAATGAAAGAATATCTACAAAAAATGTATGGAACCATGATATTCTATGCTAGACAGTATTTCACTACCTCATAGAGTCAATTAGCAAATATATTTATACTAGATTAGGGGTAATACTATCTAAATGTAAACTCACATACATTAACACTTTGCCTAAGATGACTTCACACTTAAGAAACTATTAACATGTCTGTTGAAACAAAAGTAATTCCTTACAAATATGTCATATTACTAAAATCTCTAAACAATACCCATAGGGTTAACTGACTAACCAATCTACTGAAAATTGTGCAAATATTTTATTTAATATAAGATTTCCCTAATATTTCAAAAACTGTTTAAAAATCACTTTAGATGTATTTTATATTAATTTTCCAATAGTGTACTAAGAAAGTTTGAATTTCTGTTACAATGTAAATCTCAGACTGTATCTATAACATATGTCCTGTGGTCTTCTGTGTGCTTATTCTTCAACACTTCAATTGACTTGAACCTTAGGTGTCAACTTAAAGAACTATGATGTCACTGCAACCCAATGACTTCAATATTGTCTCAAACAAGCACTGAAATCTGAAACGACAAAATTGTCCGGCTCTTCTACTCACATGTTGAAATAACAATTCACAGCAATATTATAGGTCCAACTTCCAGAAGTCCTTTAAAGGTCAGTCACATTTATTGTAAGTTAAAACTTTAAATACAAATGGCTGAAATAATAAGCAATTTGTTAAAAGTCTAAATCTGTGATGGTGTTACAAAATAACTTTTAATAAGAGTAATTTGGTCTCAGAATTTAAAACAATGGGTGTTTTGTTTGCTCTTATGAAATGCCTTTGGAAACACGGAAACTAACATAGAAATAAAAACAAAATTTCCTTGTAAGTTTAAGATTTTGGGTAGTGCAGAATACTTTATTACATCAACACATGCATGAACACCATGTTGCAAAGCATTCTCCTAAGTCTAAAACATATATATATATATATGTGTGTGTGTGTGTGTGTGTATATATATATCAGTTTGAGATCAAGGTGATAATAAATCCCTATCCTCTTACCAGATCATTGACTGTCTCACCACATTAAATCAAATAGCCAAACATGGTGGTTCATGTCTATAATCTCAGTACATTTTAGGCTGAAACAGGAAGATTATAATGTGCACTGTTCACTATGATTCCAGGACTGCCTGGACTTGAGACATCTGTCATAAAATCAAAAATCAAGGGCCACCACAAGTTTCACAAGATGACAGAATAAGCAGAATAAAACCTATTTCCAGAACATTATGCTCAAGAAAATTTTCCTTCCCACATGAGAATGAAATTTTAATATTGAAAGATATATTAATCACTGAGTGTGCGTGTGTGTATGCAGAAATTAAGGAAGTAAACAAAAATAAAGATATACTGATTCTTCCCCTCTTCTGAAAAAAGATGCGAGAGACTTTCACATTAGTAAGGATTCTGGGAAACAAATAATAAAAAAAAAAACATGTCTGAGAAGCTGGATTAGAAGTAAATGATTATTTGAATGACAGCTGATGGCATACTGAGTTTTATATTCAAATTGTTCTAAAACTTATGTAATATACATGTATCAAATAATCTTTAACCAAATTTTGTAAGAGTTTCACAGACAGATAAACTAGAATCATGTGTAGTGCAAATGGGACATAAATTCAGGTAACCCTGACCTTTAAAGTTATGCCTTCTTGGTTTCCTAGAAAACAAATTTAAGAAAAGCATTTTAAGTACATTTTTATATTCTGAAGCTATACTGACACTCTTGTTGTTTGTACTAAACTTGAAGGGATTTTAAGCTCTAAACCACAGAGTATACCTAGATATAGTGTGTATTGTATTCCATGCATGGTTACTTCTCAACACTCCAGTTAACCTAAACTATAGTTTTCAACTTAAATGAGGAAAGATAGTGTCATTGACATCTCAACAACATGAATATGGTCACTAAAACTAATTTTAGAGATAAAACCCTGCTATAGGATGTTCTGTATGCTAAGAATGTGTTGCTCTGATTGGTTGATAAATAAAAAGCTGATTGGCAGTAGCCAGGGAGGAAGTATAGGTAGGAAAAACAGACAAAGAAAATTCTGGGAAGAGAAAGACTGAGTGAGCAGACACCAGCCCGCTGTCCAGGGAGCAGCATGTAATGGCACACAGGTAAAGCCACAGAATATGTGGTGATGTATAGATTAACAGAAATGGGCTGAGTTTAAATGTAAGAGCTAGTCAGTAGTAAGCCTGAGCTAATGGTCGAGCAGTTTTAATTAATATTAAGCCTCTGTGTGATTATTTTACAAAAGGCTGTGGGACTGTGAGAGATTTGTCCTGACCGCGGGCCAAGCAGGACACAGAAAAACTTCTAACTACAAAACCCACTTTCTTTCACACTGATGCTCTGCTGATGTGATAATGCTGGCATACTAGAACACAGAGTGACATAAAAGTATTCCTACACACATAAGGTGTTGGTAAGGTGGTGGCTGTCTCCAAGAGAAGGAGCAAGACCACAATGGAGCATAATTCTTAATCTTAATGTAGCTTTGATTTTGAAATTCTGGCCTCCAGAATTTTAAGAAAGTGTGTTTTTTTTTTTCATCAAGGCAGCCAATCTATAGTATATTTTTATGTCCTTAGTTTTATTTTTCTTTCCACATTTCTAAAATCTCTAAAGTTCTGCAATTGATGGAATTAACCATGAAGCTTTAATTACGAGTTGCTCTGCACTCTGTGACTATCCAGTCATGAACAGCACTTGGGATTCAGCTCTGAGACTCTTCCAAAGAGCCTTTAAGTCCCCTTGACTAATGAAGAGCATGTATGGTGGGGTAAAAGACACCTTGTAAAACAGCACTAATATGAGGGAGAATAATAATGGATGATAAAGGGATTTTGATACTCATGAATTTGATAAACTAAAAATACATGCAGAATATGTAAATCTGGACACGTGGATCATCTGCATTCCTGATTATATCTATTTTCAGTGATCAGTCTCACATTAAAATGATAAGCATGTTGTATACTTTAATATAAAACAGGAAGAGTTTAAAAATAAATGCAACAGCTAGAGGTGGTACCTTACACTGTAGTCATAGGACTCAGAGGCAGAGGCAGGAGGATCACCCATCAATCTGAGACCAGCCTGAGTGACATACTGTGTCTCAAAACAGACGAACAACATCAAAATAGTAAATGAAATAAGACCACACTATTTGCTTAAATTTCATTTATATTAATAAGATTTTTATAAACAATCTGAGAGGAAAGAAATACTCTCAGATAGATTCCTTTGTTTTTAATTTTAATTTCAGATATTATGAGAGCCACTCAAAAGTTATGTTTGCAATAAGACATATAACACATGAGCAAGGGTAGTTAAAAAAGATACAAATTTACTTTTAAGTTCATCCAATGGGTTGTCAGTGATCATTGGCCCTTCTGAGATGTCAGTTATGAAAGCAAGCAAGAAAAATTCAAAAATGGATCTACAGTTTAATTTAAAGTATATTCATCAATCTTTCAGGACACCACCAGTTTTAAGATTACTCCTTTATTTCAAGCCATCAGTATGCATGCTGAAATCCATATGAACACAGAAATTAGATATAGAGCAAGGGATGAATGGGGAAGGAGAAGACTAAGTGTGGAGATAACAGGAGCGACAACTAACTAAGGGCTGGTGATGAGTCATATGAAAACCTATTACTGTAGAAGCTTCTTCAAATATATATAGGTATAAAAGAAATATAATGGGAGTCCTCAAACTACCAAAAAATAGTTATTGTCTAATTGAGTCATTGGCCAGAAGAACCCCATGGAAACCCCTAAACCTGTCAGACTATTGCCAAGGTTATTGGTTGCTTTCCATAAACTGATGGTAAGGAAGACCCTATATTTGAAGACAACACTTACATATCTTATTGAACACAGAGAAGTCAAGCTGGAGCCTTACTAGAGGCTTAGTCCCTACTGACTAGTGTTCACGATATTATAAGATACTCTGTACGCAACCAAAGGAGAAATGTTACCATCAACCTAGCTATAAACACTATGATCTATGATGATGACCAGACTGCACGATAAGCTGGTGCAATCGTGGCAAAAAGCTTGTGGGAGCAACCATCGACTCTCTCATTGGATTTAACGTCCACTCAATAACAAAGAACCCATCTCTTACACTGCTAGGATTGCCAAGAACCTGAGATTAGGTAGGCCATAGGACAAAAGAAACCAAATACTATTATTCTGCTAAAGAATCATAGCAATAAAATGACTCCTAACAATGTTTTGTTTTTCTGATAGATCAAGGCCCTGCTCAGTCATCACCAGAAAAACTTTCTTTTGTAGTTGACAGGAACAAATATAGAGATCCACAATTGGAAAATGAGCACATGGTGAGAGAATTTGGAGCATTTAGTACTGGATGGGATGCCTTCATAAAACCCTCCCTTCAGGGTTCAAGGAACTATGCAGAAGATGAGGCAGAAATATTGTAAGAACCAGAGGGGATGGGTGGCACCAAGGAAACCATGCCTTCTAGACACGGCAGGCCTGGTGCATATATGAACTCATGAGACTATGGTAGCATGCATAGAGCATGCACCCCATCATACTAGATAGGGTCCTAGGACTGAGGATGAGAAGTGGACATGTTCTTGCCTTGCAACCCAAGAAGCTATCTCCTATTGGCATTCAGTTGCAAAAGAAAGATTGTTTTTTTTCTCCAATGAAGTCTCACTGAGTATATGAACCATGTTTAAGGGTAGACCCCATGCTCAACACTACATGTTCAACATAAAACAAACTCAGTGGTATTCTTGGTGGACTTTTTGTTTCATATTGCTTTGTTTGGAGATTTTTTTCAAAATAATAAAAATAGTTATTTTTGTTTTTTTTCTTTTTTATTAATTTTTTTTCATTTATTTTATATGCCAACCACAGTTTCCCCTCCCTCATCTCTTCTAGTTCCCACCCCCTCACCATCCATCTACTCCCCCATCCAACAGACCAAGCTACACAACTGTCACCCACATGCAGAGGACCTAGATCGGCCCCATGCAAGCTGCCTAGCTGTTGGTCCAGAGACCCTGAGCTCCAACTAGCTCAGGTCAGTGAGCTGTCTCTGATATAATCCCCACTCCCCTTCTTTGACTGGACTCCTGGAGCTCACCCAGTGCTTGGCTGTGGATTTCAGGATCTGCTTCCATCAGTTACTGGATGAAGGTTCTCTAATGATAATTAGGGTAGTCACCAGTCTGATTACAGGAGAAGGTCAGTTAAGACACCTTCTGAGATCATCCTGTGGATTCCTGGAAGTTTCCCTGGGTACCAGGTTTCTCCCTAACCTCAAAATGCCCCCCAATAAAGATAGCTCTTTCATTACTCTCCCCATCTACCCCCCCTTCCCAAAACCTGCCTAACTCGATCCCTCATGTTCTCATCCCCCATCTTTTGCTAGTATATTGTTTCCCAGTTTTGTTTTTTTATGGTTTTGATTGTAATATGTGTGTGTTTCTTCTATTTGTTTTCTTTATTTTTATTATTTTTGTTTTGTTTGCCCATTTTGTTTGTTTTCTAAAAGGAGAGAAAAAGAAAGGGTATAAAATTTGGTGGGTGGGACGGTTGGGAAAATCTGGGAAGAATTGTAGTAGGTAAAAGGCTGATCAGAATATATTGTATAATTTTTTTCAATAAAAATTTTTTTAAAAAAGAAAAGAATGATCTGCCAACGACGGCATTTGGAAGACTATGCTTAGCTTTGTTGGAAACTACCATAATGTTATCCTAAACAGCTATACTACAAAAGAAAAAAAATAAGAAAGAACATTAAAAAAAGACTTCCATTTATAAATTGTATCAGTCAGAAATAATATATTAATCATAAAACAGAGGAACAAAACAAAAAAAAAATGGCTACTTGGTTAACATTCTTAAGTGATCTAAAATCCCTTGATTGATATCCATCCAAATAATCAAGATACAATAGATACACATATTTTGATTTATACTTAGAGTAAATCTGTTTACCTAGAAGACAATCCAGTTTCTGGTGATTGATTTTCTATTTAATACTCCAAAAATATTGCGGTTAAAAGTTATTGCTTTAGTCCGGTCACCGCTTTTTCTCATATGTAATACACCTGTCTAAGTTCTTTCCACCCACTCCCCTTATTCCACTGTTCACTAAGGAGTTGAGTGATCTTTAAATCTTTATTTTTAATAGTCACTTATTTTATTTTTGTGTGTATGTAGGTGTGTGAGAATGTAGTATGGACAGCATGTGTGCTCCATGAGCCTGCAGAGGTCAGAAGAGGGCATCAGATTCCTTGGAACTGGAGAAAAAAGATGGTTGTCAGCTGACACACTGGTGTTAAGACCTGAACCCAGGTTTTCTGCAAAAGCAGCACGTGCTCTTAACTGTTGAGCCACCTCTCCAGCCCCAAGTTTAAAATTTTAGTCTGATATTCCTCCCCACCAATCTTCTGCTGAGCACTTTGAGATAATTTTATTTCTGACTGAAAGCAGAATTTTTTTTACAGCTCTTTCAAGTAGTCTATGATATCCTATATGTTCTGTTTGTGCCTTAGTTGTCTTTGCAAACACCTGCACTATGATCTTCCCACTATGTTTTTTCAAACACTGGTAACTCCTTTCTGTTCCTGAGCAATATCTAGATCTCTTGAGCTTTCCACTTCTTCTGTGTGATGTCTGTTTCCCTTAAATTACCTCTTGCTCAGGAATGACTCAATTGAGCATCCTAGATGCTTGTGTTTTGATGGCTTCACTCTTAGCTTTGTTCAGAGCATTGCTCCTTTTCAAAAGTTGCCTAGTTCTCATGGCTGAGATGCTGACAACTATTCTAGTGGCCATTGTAGGGGTATTTAATAAATATGCATGCATGCATAAATGAAGATTTCCAAATGGAAAACCTGCTCACTCTACTTTGATAGAAACCATAGTGAATGAAAAGGAAACATGAAATTCATTGCCTTTATCTCTCTCTGTTACAGCCTAATTATCAAAAAGTATCTCAAGATTTATTCCTCATTCCCTACATTAAGATCCTTTACAGTTCTACAATCAAATGAGCCCTACATGCATTCTTGTCCAAACATGCTTTACTGCTATTAAAAACCAATTCTATATCCTTAACCCCAACTTCTCATCACACTGAATATAAAATTCAGGGAAAATGGTGTTTATTAATCCTTTTTCTTTGAATTTGCATCTTCTTAATACTTCTATGTCCAGACTTATTATTGCCACTGTGACTGCCTTCAAAGAATCTTAAGGTACAATTTAAAACTGAAAGCACACGGGGGACTGTGAAGTGAGGTCACGTCATTTTTATCTCCATTCACGACTATCTCATTTTGTTCTCTAAAATGTCAGCTTAGTTATTTCCCACTGCTCATTCACCAATTATCTGTTTCCCTATTATCACCTTGTACGAGTTACCTAACCCTAAGTTCACCAGTACATTATGCTCTTTGTTTTCCTTCCAACTGTTTTTGTCATTTATCTCCGAATAACAAAACTGTGAAATCGTATCAGTACTGCCTTTGGACACGAGCAGCAGAGTAAGAATGGCAGCGTGTGTGAAGGAGATATGCTTTCATTATCTCTTCTAAGTCATACTCTCAATGCGGTCACCTTCTGGCATCTCCTCCACTCCAAAAGCTGTCTTCATTGCCTCGCCTGTACCATTGCTCATTTAACGTCCCTCAGGCAATTGTTCAGAAACTAGGCTACCTATTGAGACAGCTGAAATAATAAAATCACATTAAGGGAAAACATAACTAGTGAGTTACATATAAGTGACTTCTATTGTGAAACATCTGGCAATTCTGAAAGGCAAGTCACAATTCACAGTGTAGCTTCTATACTTTCCTTTCTGAAACATTTCCTTTTCTCTCAGGAGACAAGGTGTTATATATTTACATCTCTGATGAAGACCTAATTTAAAAAAAAAAATCTCTTGAAATTAATGTTTTTTTCAAACACTATAATATCGGAAATCCTTCAGAATATTCCATTCCTGTGTATTTATTACAGGACTGGAGTTCAGACACCCACCATCCACAGAAAAGGCCAAGCACAGTGGCCCATCTCTAAACCAAGTGCCAGGGGTCTGGGTGGAGTCATGAGTCTTTCTGCAACTTGCTGGCCACCCATAGTAATTAATATGGCAAGATACAGGTAAACATGAAATCTTGTCTCAAAGATTAGATGGGGAGTAGCAAAGGAAGACAAGTGATGTCCATCCCTGACTCCACATACAGGTAACCTTCAACAACAATAACAGCAGCAGCAAAGCAATATATGGAGAGTTTGCAATATAATCTACAATATGAATGAAAGTATGGACAAGATAAAATTTTGAGGTTATTCACCCCTAGTCTAGAAGGAAATTGGATTTCTATACACATGTACATAGTCCTAAGCCTTTATGTGAAAAAAATATGCACAGCTGAGTTAAGCATGCCATTACTTCAAAAATCTTCCTACTGAAAGCTTTACTAGTGTATATAATGGGCAATTAAACTGAAGAATTAAGAGGAATGGCTTATGGAGGCAAAATGAACAAGTTTTAGCAGTGAACACATCAGCTGAAGATGTTTCATGAACAAGAGAGTTAATAAGAAAAAGTCACTTTGGTAGCATCTTCCTTTGAAGTGTATGGCTTCTTTTTCTGACATCACCTAATTAAATCTCAAAGTATATACAGTTGTGCAATCAACTCTCAACATCCTTCTGAGATTCATCTTAGAAAACAAACCTTTTCCAAGTATTTATTTTAGTCTGCTTACTTTCTCTGTACAGGGCAGAAATTAGACATCATTATTTTGTGTGTGTGTGTGTGTGTGTGAGTGTGTGTGTGTGTGTGTGTGTGTGTGTGTGTGTGTGTGTTTTTCTCACTTCCATATTTGCAGCTTGTCTGTGTTTGGGTGTGGATGATTCTCTAGAACTGAACTTTAACAACCTTAGGTCAAGTGTGAAATGGCAGCCTGCCACATGTGTGATAACAGCCATTGTTCACTCTTCTCAGGTTAGTGAGGTTCATCTGAACATTCATAATGATGGATCGAAATGTCACACTTTCTCCACTGTTTCCTGAATGAAGGAATGGTGTACTGGCAAAGGTTACAGAGATATTTTCTAAGAGTTCCCAGTGTGGCTCCTCCTGTTATAATATGTATCTATCATGTAATCAAAGGGGTGACTAAGAGCAGCAAGAATGTATTAAATTCTATAAACACAAGTATTACCATGGAAGACACATAATTTGCTGATAATGGTAATTTTGTGAAATATGTCATTCAGAAAATGAGCAGATTGTGTTCTATACTCAGCATTTAAAGAATAATAGTTAACCTAGCAGTCCTTAAATAATCACATAGCCTAGGGAATGGAGCTGTAACAATAACTTTGAGCACTTCTCTTTCTCCAGAATATGTTACTGCATTTTACAGTTAATCGCTCCTGTGGATTTCTGAGCATTTTTAATTCTGGTAAGGTAGATATGCCTAAAATTGTATGCATACAGTTTTTTTCTGGTGTTGACATCACTGTAAGAATAACTCTATTTTTTCTGGTTTGTATTGTCATTCACGATTAGGCTTATGTGATTCAGCCATGTAGATGAATTCATTTTGACTCAAGAATCTTCTACTATGTGAATATAATATAGATTTTATTAATTCTAATGTGAACTTCTTGTTGCTTTCCTAAACTATGTTAAATACACATATTTGTATATACATTCTTACATGTGTAAACAGAAGCATTTCTAATTCCTGGAAGTTCAATTACTCTGTCACATACTATGTGGAGAATCATTTTCCAAAATGATTGTACCAACTTGCTTTGCAATACATGAAGTCCTATTTTCTAAATTCTTATTAATTCTATAGATTGATAAATCTTTTTTAATGTGTGCCATCATGTAAGTACAATAGAATGTAATCTAAATTTGAATGTATTTATTTGAATTTATTTATTACTTGAATGACTAATAGAGTTAGTCTATTTTTATGACCTTGTTTTCTATTTTACCTTTTCTCAAAGTTTGGCCTATACATTTTTTTTAACTGACTACTGCATTATTTTTCTAAATGATTTGTTAGATTTCTTTAGACAGTGTATAGATAGCCTAGATACTAATATTTCTTTTTGAATGCATGTAATGCAGTTATATACTGTCTGTGTTCTTATAAAGTTGAGTCATTTCTCATGAGGGTGGCTCTTAGGTTGTTTTATTAGTTTCAGGGTCAATTTTATAAGGGATTATCCAAGCATCTTCCAGATATGTAATAATTTACATTCCTACAAGCAATTGGGAGCCTTCATTAAAGCTTTATATTGTCACTAGCTTTATTTTCATTTTGAGTAACATAATAGTAAAGTACTAATCTGCATTCTCCTCAAGTTAACAATGTTCAATTCTTTTAAGGTGTCATCTGAATACTCTATAGAAATGTGTGACTGACTTCCTCCAAGGAGTTGGAGCACACTGAGTCTGTCAGCTCCTATTCTACATTCTTAAACCAACTGTGGATGGCCAGTGCCTCTTGGCAAGGGTCCAGAAAAGGCACTTCATCTTTCAGAAATGCCTCTCAAGTGGCTTCTTCCTGGTATCCTGCTGACCAGCTGGGCCCACTGCTTCACAAGGAGAAATGTTGGGTCTCAATGGCCTTAGACTGGATGTCCTTTGACACTAGCATCTGGTATTTTAGGGCAGTGATGTTGGGAATCCCTTCTTCTGGAAGGCCTGCCAGCCAGCACCAAAGATTTCCTGTTTGGTGAGCAGAACCAAGACAGAAGATAGAGCTTGGGCATAACCACTAGTCTTCAAGCTGGTCTCCATTGTTTCGCCAGTTAGGACCCTACCACAGCATCTTTTCAGTCAAACTTGAGGAAGGCTATCTCTCAACTACCTTTGCTGGCACACAGCTTTTTCCAAGTCAGACATTTTCTCATTAAGGCTCTTCATCTTTAAAAACAGGCTGTCTTCCTGGTGATTGTTTAGGCCAGGAAGAACGACGTTTTCTGACACTGACTTCAATGAGCTTGCCAAACTGGATGTCCAGATGAAAAGTGGCCTCTGACCCCTATATCTGCTTCATCACTGAGATCCTTGAGGAACCTGCACAAAACCTCACTAAGGAGAAGAAATCTGGAGTTGCAGATGTGGTAGCATTGACAGAAGGGTAATAATAGGCTCTACCAGGAGTTTGCCCATTAGCCAATGCCTTCCACTAGTGGATCTAGGAGACCAAAATGTGCTGTGGATATCGCTCTGTGTAAATAAAGTTCTGATTGGCCAGTGGCCAGGCAGGAAGTATAGGCGGGACAAGAGAAAAGAGAATTCTGGGAAGTAGAAGGCTGGAGAGAGACACTGCCAGCCGCCGCCATGAACAGCAACATGTAAAGACACCGGTAAGACACAAGCCATGTGGCAAAGTATAGACTAACAGAAATGGGTTAATTTAAGATAGAAAAGGTAGATAACAAGCAGCCTGCCACGGCCATACAGTTTCTAAACAATGTAAGTTTCTGTGTGCTTTCTTGGTTGGGTCTGAGCGACTGTGGGACTGGCGGGTAAGAGAGATTTGTCCTGACTGTGGGCCAGGCAGGAAAACTCCAACTACAAGAATGTGCTGTCTCAATGACAAAGTTTGTCCTTGGGTCATTCATGTTTATCAGTATGTAGATGGGGAGGATCTGTCTGGAAGGTTCTGCATGGAAAATGGAAGAATCAGAAACTTGAATTTCAGCTTGAAGCTACCAAACATTAGCACCATAAGAAGGTCTGAACAATGAGAAGTCAGGTAAAGATTAAAGATTTGCAGGTGGCCATAGAAGAAGCCTTCCTCATGGACAAGTACATGGAGCATGGCTCTGTGGGTGTGGCCTAGCAGTGGGACCAGAACCAGCAGATGGGCATACACATATAGCACAGCTTGAGGCAGCCAGTCAAGGCCAGTAACACAACTGGGCATGATCAGTGAAGCACTCACAGAATTAAGCATGGCATTTATTCAAACAGTTTGGCAAGAATGAGTCCGGCTATGTCAACCATCAGATTCCTCCCTTCACTCCCATAACTATGATTTCCCCATGACAAAGAAAAGAGAATCCAACCTGAGTTCAAGGTGACCCTGGGTACTGTGGATTCCAACAGGGATGTGCATATCTCCCTGCAAACATGCATGGCTTTTGTCCTCAGCTAGGGAATAGAGAATCTGAAGTACAGAGAGACCAGGATCATTTTCCTGGAGTTCAGCAACCCAGGCAAGCCTGTTACCAAGAAGGAACACTACTAGAAACTGATCAGGGAACAAACCAACCACTACTTCTCCCACATAAAGCCCTACATAGATGGTACGGGCTGAACTCCCCTCTGACTTCAACTGTGTCAACTTCACATTCTCAATCTCTGTGAATCTACCTTTGACTCTTACCTGCTCTCCCTTTGTGAATTGACAGATTAGAATGACCCATGTTGCTTGCTATATTGTTGTCTTGCTGCATGTCAACTCCTCTTTGATTTTAGGAGCATATTCTAGACTGTGTCACTTTCCAGTGCAACTGTAAGCCTGCTCAGCTTGCAGTACACCTTGGTAGAAAATGGTGTTTCAATGAGATATTTTTGTCCTCAAAACATCACTAGGTTGTGGTGGGAACCAGATCCATGTTTTGATTTACTAGATGTGTATGAGAATATTTCCTGCATGTGTGCATGTTCACCGTGTGAGTGTGTGTGTGTGTGTGTGTGTGTGTGTGTGTGTGTGTGCAGTGTCTGAAGCAAGAGTGTGTCACACCATGCAACTGGAGTTTTGGATGATTGTAAGTGAACATGTGGGTGTTGAGGACCAAACTGGAGTCTTCTGGGAGAGCAGCAAAGGCACTTAATCTATGAGCCATTGCTCTAGCCCTGTATTGCCCATCTGTAACTACAAGCTGCTACTATGCTGTATACTATTGAGTTGGAGGTCCTTTATATGTCCTAGATACTAGCCCTGTGTCATGCACACCATCTGCACATGTTTTCTCCTGGGTCTAACTTATTTTTTATTCTCTTCTTATGATTTTGCAGAAGAAATATTTATATAATTTGATTTATTTCTTTTTTAAGGAAAACTTTTGTTTATACATTTAAGTCTCTGCCTAGATTTTGTAACCCAAATATTCTCTTAGTTATACTAAATAAGACATATTTTTATTTTTACTTAGATTTCATCACCCATCATGAGCTAATTTCTATGATCAGTGGTTGGTCAAGGATAATACACACACACACACACACACACACACACACACACACACACACACACTTGATTTTCTAGAACCTTCCTTCTCTCTACATTGAATTATTTTTGTATTTTTCTTGTAAAAAGAAAAAAAAAAACTTAGTGTATATCTTGTTCATGTCTTGGATTGATTCTGTTCCATTCATCTGCTAATACTATCATCAGCATCTTTGAAGGACAAGAATTCAGTTTGAACATAAGCCAGTTAAACTATTGATTTCTTCAACATTTTCATTATTGTTGTCTTCCCATAAAAGAAGCTAATATTCCAATACCATAGAGCTTTTACTTTCTATGTTTTGGCCTTTTGTTTTTAAGTATTTAATGCATCATGCATGCATTTTCACATATCATGTTAACATTATTGCCTACACATGCGGAGGGGCAGAAGGTGCATCTTGTTAGTTTCGGTCTTGCAACATTATAATGCTTAATAAGGCTGATTCTTCCAGAGTCATCTTCTGTGTAAATGTTTATGAAAATTTGGCTATATTAGTTTTCCACATAGATTAAACAGATGACCAAATGAAATTTTTGAGCAGAATTGTAATGTATTTGCAGGTTAATTTGTGTATAGTAGACAAATTGATTATGTAGCATGAATCTTAAAATGTCTTATTAATAAAATCAAATCTGAGGCCAGTTATTGGGGTGAATGCTGGAAGATCAGAGAATCAGAACAAGCCACAGCTACCTCACCTTGCTAGTTCCTCAGCTGGTCTTGTTTCCTCAGACTGGATGCCTCAGAGTCCTCATCCAGAATGGATCTAAGCTGAACTGTGTTGCTCCAAAGCCTTAATGCTTAACCAGCTAAATGCTTAACTAACTCTGGTGCCTGGTTTTCAGGCCTTATATATCTTTCTCTTTCTGCCCCACTCCCTGGGATTAAAGACTGGATTCTGGGATTAAAGGTGTGTGTCACCATGCCTAGCTGTTTCTAAAGTGGCCATGAACTCAGATATCTGCCTAGCTCTGCCTCCCAAGTGCTGGGATTAAAGGCTTGTACCACCACCACCTAGCTTCTACTATAGCTTGCTCTGACCTATTATCTAGCCACCATTTTTGGTTCTGTATCTAGTGGCTGTCTGTTCTCTGACCCCAGATAAATTTATTAGGGTGCACAATATTTTGGGGAACAAAATACCATCACAATTGATTAACACAATCTTTCACAAGTAAATGGCACACAAATGAAAACCCTTTAATAATTTCAGTAAAGACTTGTAAAGTTTAGCCTAACTATCCTCCTAATTACATTAAATACAATAAGATTATGTCTTTATTGTGATTTTTTTCTTTAGTACTATATTGTCTAAATTTAGAGCTAAACTTTCAGTTTACTTGCCACTTTTAAGTATACATAAAATGTTACATTACTTTGCCTTATACTAAATAAAATCTATACAGTAAGTTGAATCAATGTATGGTGAGCATCATCATCTTATTTCTTATAGTAAATATATTACAACTAGCTTTGATATTTAAGTAAAGATTTTAGGTATACAGTAGGCTCACAAATATTTTGTTTTCTTCCTAGTTTGCTTAGAGTTTATTTTCAAGAATATTTTTCATTGATTAAGCTTAAATAAAAACAAAACAAAAACTGTATTTTAGAGTCAAACATGTATTCAATGTCTACGTGCTTAAGGTAAATGTACCTTTCAAATTGTAAAGTGTCCTTGCTCTTATGGTATTTTAAATTTTTGTAATGAGATAAAATTAAGCACATTTAGTCATTTCCCAGATTTAAGCAGATTGGATTTGGAATCATGAAACTGAATTTGGATCTACATTTTCCCATATATCTAGTACCTATTTAACAAAACCGCCTCACCTTTTCTTTTAATTTTTTTCATTGAGGAATGTAAATTGACAATATATTTCTACTGTATATTGTTACTGTGATAGTTCCTAGAGAATGCAAAATATTTCAGAGAAAATTAACACCATAAATGATGAGATGGTCTATAATTAGAATATAGAAATACTCAAATTTATGATCTAATTACTTTTCTTATTTTCTTTAGGCATAATATAATAGATTTGGTTTCTGTTCTTCAGAATAAGAACTATAAAATTCAATTTTTATGAAAATAAATGAAATTAATCCACAAAGATATTATTTCACAAACACTTATTGAATATGTAAATTCAACTATAGCAGCATAATATTTTGATATCCAACTGTGAGAACTTTCTCTTTAATTTTCCTTACTTTCATCCACTTTCAATAAACACTTGACATCCATGAAGAGATGATAAAGTGAAAACAATAATCATACTCTGTGTTTTTGCTGTTTTCAAATGGTATTGGAAAGCATCTAGGAGAAGTATTCTTTAGTTCCTTGGGTTTCAATAACAAGAAAATTACTTTAGTAAAAAATGCTTTGTTTTTACTTTTGAACTTGTAAGGATTAATACACATGTCATGAAACAAGAGTTATAATGTAAATTCATGATTATTTAGGGCTGTTTTATCCTGAAAAAAAAAATAAGAGATTTGCTAATGGAGAAGAAAATAAAATTAAGGTTATAGGACACATGTGAAATTTAGTCATGAATTCAAGGATCCAAGCCACCAAAGAATGTCAACAGAGAACTGTGTCTAAATTAGGGAAACATTATTTTATGTAAGACATAGAGGTAGACATATATCCAAAATGCAGGCCATGATATTTCAACCTCTTAGAGAATACATAACTGCAATGGAACCTTGGTATTTGACAAATTATATCTACTCTGATGCACATGCCCAGGAAGGGTCTAAACATAGTTTCAAAATACCATAGTCAAACGAATATACTATAGATAGAAACTATGAGAAATTTAAGATACCAGAGCTGTGATCTGGCTCAGAAGTCAAATTATCTACAGAAGCAATTGAGTTGTTTTCTGGAAGACTTGGCATATGTGACCAGAGAGCTGGGGGCTTTGGCAAGCAACAGACAAATCCAGAACAGAGGTGAGCATTCTTGACCTGAAACCAAGAGTCATACCTCAACGGAAGCCAGCAGTGAGAAAAGATGTCAGAGATTCCAGTGCAAGCCAAGCTGCTGTGCCTGTATCAATTAGGGAAACTGTCTTAACCCCAGCAGGTTCCAGAGGATAAAAAAATAGGAAAGAGAGTAGGATATGAACCAACCGCACTGATCATAAACTGATGAATTTAAAATAGAAGCAACTAAATTATCCTGAATAATACAATTATGCTTTTTTCCATTGAACAGAAACACAAACCAACTCATGAGCTACACTGAGAGCCTCAGGGATAGTATCTTATGTTATGCTTGTATTTGAATTTTTATAGGTGTATAACATTCAAATTTACTATAGAAATGTTATAAGCCCTTATGAAGATATTTTTGTGTTGCTTAGACTAAACTGAATATCTAAACTACATCCTCAGATTTGAAAGAAATGTGGTTTAATTATTTATTTTATTTTTTGAGATTATAATACAATTACAACATTCCTATCTCTCCTTTCTTCTAATCAAATCTCCCCATATGCCCTTCTTCACAGTTTTTTCAAATTTATGGCCTCTCTTTTTATTAGTTGTTGATATATTCATTTAGGCATAGGCATATGCAATACATATTCTTAAACACACAAATAAAGTCATCTCAATATGTATAGTGTCACTTGTATGTATGTTTTCAGGGCTGACCACATTATACTGAAAGAAATATTTTAAGTTGATAGTCTACCTTTAAAGCAGAAAGTTGGTTACCTCTTTTTCTTCCCCCTTTTTTTTATTTAATATTTTGTGTTTTAATTTTACATATCAGCCATGGGTTCCCCTGTCCTCCCCCCTCCCACCCCCACCCCTAAAATCCTCCCAGCCCCTCCCCTCCATTCCCATCTCCTCTAGGGCCAAAACTCCCGTGGTGATTCATTTAAACCTGGTGGATTCAGTACAGGCAGGTCCAGTCCCCTCCTTCCAGGCTGAGCAAAGTGTCCCTGTGTAAGCCCAAGGTTCCAAACAGCCAGCTCATGCCTCCCAAACAGTTCAAGCTATTCAATTGTCTCACTTATCCAGAGGGCCTGATCCAGCCGGGGGCTCCTCAGCTATTGGCTCATAATTAATTCATGTGTTTCCATTAGTTGGCTATTTGTCCCTGTGCTTTTCCTATTTTGGTCTCAACAATTCACACTCTTACAGTCCCTCCTCTTTCTCGACAATTGGACTCCTGTAACTCCACCTGGGGCCTGGCTGAGGATCTCTGCATCCACTTCCATCATTTATTGGATGAGAGTTCCAGCATGACCATTAGGATGTTTGACCATCTGATCACCAGACACAATTCTTCACAGACCTGGAAAGAACAATACTCAACTTCATATGGAAAAACAAAAAACCCAGGATAGCCAAAAGAATCCTGTACAATAAAACAACCTCTAGATGCATCATGATCCCTGACCTCAAGCTCTGCTATAGAGCTACCATAATAAAAACAGCTTGGTACTGGCATAAAAACTGACATGTGGACCAATGGAACCGAATTGAAGACCCTGACATTAACCCGCACACCTATGAACACATAATTTTTGACAAAGAAGCCAAAAATGTACAATGGAAAAAAGAAAGCATCTTCAACAAATGGTGCTGGCATAACTGGATGTCAACGTGTAGAAGGCTGCAAATAGATCCATATCTGTCACTGTGCACAAAACTTAAGTCCAAGTGGATCACAGACCTCAACATAAATCCAGTTACTCTGAACCTGATAGAAGAGAAAGTAGGAAGTAGTCTTGAATGCATTGGCACCAGAGATCACTTTCTAAATATAACACTAGTACAGCACAGACACTGAGAGAAACAATCAATGGGACCTGTTGAAACTTAGAAGCTTTTGTAGAGCAAAGGACACAGTCAACAAGACAAAGTGACAGCATACAGAATGGGAAAAGATCTTCACCAACCCCACATCTGATAGAGGGCTGATATCCAGAATATATAAAGAATTCAAGAAATTAGATATCAAAATGCCCAACAGTCCAATTAAGAAATGGGCTATAGAACTAAACAAAGAATTCTCAACAGAGGAAGCTCAAATGGCTGAAAGACATCTAAGGAATTGCTCAACATCCCTAATTATCCAGGAAATGCGAATCAAAATGTCTCTGAGATACCACCTTACACCTGTCAGAGTGGCTAAGATCAAAAACACAGAAGACAGTTTATGCTGGAGAGGATGTGGAGCAAGGGGAACTCTCTTCCACTGCTGGTTGGAATGCAAGCTTATAGAGCCAATTTGGAAATCAATGTGGTGCTTCCTTAGAAAATTGGAAATCCATCTCCCCCATGTTGGCTATCTCTTGAATCTCCTAAAATAATCATAGACAATCTTCAATATTCCCAGAAATATATCATATAGTTAGTCATACATCTTAGTCTCTTCTCCACTTAAACAATAAAAATCAACTGCTTTTCCATATTTTTGAGTAAGTAGTGGTTATGAACTGACTGTTGCCTGAATGGCTAAATTTCTAACATCACTTTGCTCCATCAACTCAGTGAAACAGAGACTCGAATCTCCTGCATCAGTGTTCACCACAGGTGTTGTGCTTTGGATAAATTCTAATCTTTTCATGTGTCTGAAAATCTTATTATTTTCAATATGTCTTAAGATTAAACTTCCAAACTCTGTTTCTATACCCCTGAAAGTAGTAACAGTTAGTGATGAGTGAGTGCATCTGGAGAACTGGATTAATTGAGGAAATGCTTGCCGATAAGGGGTCAAGCTAGGAGGTTAATGACAAAATCAAAGCATTTCATATCAAAGAAAGAAAACCAAAGATCGTCTGCCTTTTTGCAAAGTTTATTTCAGTGTCTATTTTTCTACTGTGAATGTGCATCATTTAGGTAATAAGTAATATTCAGGAACAACCATATTTAACAAAGTGGTTACTTACAAGTATAAGAGTCAGGTATTTGATAAATTTTTAAATTTGACTTTAAGGTCAAATACATCATTATTGAGGTCGGTAATTAAAGTCTAGAGAATGTCTTGGCCCTGAGTCACCCTGCTGATCAGTGAAAAAAAAAAAAGTCACTGATACACAAATGTTGTTACCATTAATCAATTCCAGAGAAGAAGTTGTGGAATGTAAAACACGACCCACTGAAACCAACGGCAACAGAACCTCTGCAACTGAGTTCACATAGTCTACCATGTGGACTAAGCCTTTCTAATGGTTCATCTGTATCTTTTCTATCTGCTAATGGGCAACAAATAGTCTCGTACCAAGAGGATTTCAATAACTTCCCAATAGATGAATAAATATGATATATATTGAGAATTCATGCTTTTCAGTCACTCAGAGAACTGTCATTAACTTTGAAGCCTATGTATAATACATTTTGCATAATTCTTGATGGCAAAATAAAAATATTCTATTTGAAACCATAGCAACGTTTTGTATTATGCAAAAGGGAAATCTCAAGGGTAAGGATTGATGCCTAAAGCTAACTCAAGATGCTTTGCTTTTTAATCATTCCAACAGTGGATGAGAACTACATTCAGTCTAAACAATCTTGCTAATGCCAGTTTCCATCTGTAGTTTGCATAGCTTAATGCAATGGGCTTTTACTTGTCTTGGCTGAAATCCACAGCCAGTGTTCTCTCAGATTCAGGTTTCCAGCAAATAAAGTGAATTTGATAGTGTGGGGCATAACTTCTGAAACTCTGTGAGGTGATGAATCGAGGCTTTAAATATGTAGCCTCCTTGGGTTGTACAATTTTAATCTTAATAAAATGTGTATGGAGCCTTAACGTTTATTTTACAAGAGAGAGAAGTACACAGAAATATTCACCTTCTCTAAAGTGTGCCTGTCCTTAGACTGTATGTTATATTTAGTATCATCATGGAAGAATAAAATTAAAATAATTTAATTTAATTTAAAATAATTTAATACTAAGGAAAAATAACTGAAACCTCCAATAGTTAATGAAAATCATAAAGAAGATTTAATGAATTTATGAACTTTAGTTTTGTATTCATTTAATTTTATACTTTTTATTAACTATAATGGAACAGTTTTATTATCCAAATTAAATATCTTAACCAGTTTACTAAGGACACACTTTTAAGTACCCCAATCAATGTCTGACAGTAATAAATCATGTGAGTCTATATAGAAAGGATAATGAGTAACATAAATTAGCTTTCAGTAAATGCTTCTTTTTTTTTCATACAACGCCTACCTCTAACAACTAGTAGAAAATCAGATTTTAACAGGTAGCTTAGTTATATGCTTTTCATCAAAGAGTAAAGGCAACGCAAACATGCCAAAAATCATGTAAAAATAATTTAGCATACTTACAATGCCTTTGCTAGTAATAATAATTTTATGCAAAATTAAATAGGACACAGAAAAACTGTAGTCCATAGCAGATCAGATCACTTCTATCATTGGACAGTGTATAGACGTTGTTCCTTGAACCTTGAACTAAGAGCTTGATTTAGCAGTTTGGCTTCGTGGGAATATTACTGACTGTATATCTCAGATGGGCTCACATTTATCAGTGTTCTCTCCACCATTATCCATATCACATAAATTATTAAATATGTATACCTAGATAGTCCTTTCACAAATTTCATTCAAAAATCTATCATACACACACACACACACACACACACACACACACACACACACACACACACACATTAGTTGCTAGCATTGGATATTAAAGTTAGAGCTTTGTACACTCTTGGCAATTATGTGACACTGAGTTATCTACCCCCAGCCCTTTTTTGACCTGTTTGTTTTGGGGGACTGAGGATTGAAGACAACATTCCTGCATGCTAAACAAACAACCTTACTAAGTAAAAACTATGCACATAAGCAATTAAAATCCATACATAAAAAAATAAAAATTAGGCATGCCCATTGATCTTAATTGTTAGATTCCAACCCTGAAATCTACTGGAAGAAAATGATGCAAGGATTTAATTCACTTTTATCCTGTACTAATTCCTTATAATTATTTCTATGTACATAGACATGGAAAGATAGTAGAATAAAAATAGGAATCCATCAAATATATACTATTTTTAACATGGAGCATGGCGGCACACTCTTGTAATCTTAGTACTTGGGATTTGGAGACAAGCATGATGAGTAATTCAAAGTTATTATTGGCTGCACCATGAAAATGAAGACAGCTGGGGCTACATGAAACCCCATATTAAATCAAAATTAAATCTCAAGCAGTTGCTAGATGTTTTACCAAAATGCTACAATAGTTAATAGTCTGAGTAAGTTTCATTTGAAACAAGGATATATGAGTGTTCATAGATGAGGGTTTTGTGATTCATCATGAATGAGTACAGTTTCATCCTATAAGATAAACACATGGAAACCTCATCTTGGTGAAAGAGTAACATTAATGAACTCACAATTTCCTTGTAGAATGTATCCCAGTGACATTTAAAGCCAAAGCCCAGCTTCCTTTGTATTTGAATACTCAGCTTTCTTTTACTTACCTTTTAGGGAATTATTCCTCCCATCCTGGAGAGGAGAGCCCATAAATAAAGCTGAGACAACTGCAAAGAGTCATGGGATTCTGCTGTCTATACCTGGGAAATTACATCTATTTCATTGAGACTGTGGCTTCGAACAACTGTGTGAGCCTAAAGTCATCAACAGCGAGTATATGAACTCTAATGTTACAACATGCACAAAACAAAACTTACTTTAGAGAGAAAGATAAGGCCTGTGGAAAGATCAGGATCTGAGACCATCTTTTAGTTGCTGTTCCCATTCTGAGTGTAGCAAACTCAGAAGCTTTTCCTTGATGGGAAGGTGGTGTAAAATATACAACAATACTCATCAAATTAAATGGATTGGTGGGATCAGGAGAAAAGTGAAGCGTGTGCATCCAAACTCTATTTTACAAAATTACTGTTCTGAAGCCTGTGTGGAAGAACACTTGCTTAGCATGCACAAAACCCTAAATTCAAACTCCAGTACAACTGAAGCAACAATAACAATACCTAGTCCTGTTCTGATAACAAAGGCTTTATAGGTAGATTTTTCTCTAATTGACATGGCTAGCAACCTCTAAATAGAATTTAGTATGGTTTACATGTGGTCTTTAAGTTAAATAAACCATTATTTTATTGTATTTTATTTACTTTCCTTCCTTTTCCCTCTTCTTTTCCATCCCATCTTTCTTCCTCTCATTTATTTTTTCCTTAAAAGCTTTTAGTTGTTATAGTCCCTCCTCTTTCTCAACAATTGGACACATGGAGCTCCACCTGGGGCCTGGCTGATGGGGAGAAGGTGGGGGTGGGGGCGGGAGGGGGGAGGACAGGGAACCCATGGCTGATGTGTAAAATTAAAACACAAATATAATAATAATAATAATAATAATAATAATAATAATAATAATCACAAAAAGCTTTTAGTTGGATTTCTAACTCTTGGTAAATTTATAACTTTTCATTTGCACAATAAACAAGGTAAAATTTAAAAAATCATCTTTCATTTAAAAAAATTTGAGAAGTATGAGCAATTACCTTTTTAAGTAAGTAGATTCTTGCAAAGGGGTTTGGAGGAATGGATTATAAAGGAAAACCCTCAAACCAGCCAATAGTAGCAACAAAATTCCAGGATCTACTTTGAGTCTCCTCTTTGAAAAATGGCCACATGCGTTCCAGATGATGCTTGTAAAATGTGGAGTTTTGGAATCACTGGCTTCCAGGGATATAGGCTGGCAGGCTCTTTGGTCATTTGCACATTGTATGAGCACATGCTGCTTGAAGATCAGCAGTAACTGGGAAAGTAGAAAGGCCTACTACTTCCCTGCACCTCACCCGAGCAGCACAATAGAGCTGACCCTGGTGGTGGGGATGCAGGTGAGCCATGCTTGTGGGTCTAAGAGAAGCAGAGCTGTACCTGCCTGATGGAGGAATGTCTTTCTGTGCACTGTGAATATGTGTTGCTCTGATTGCTTGATAAAGCAAGGCAGCTTAGAGACATGCAGGAAATTCAAAGGGAAAGACAGGAAGAAGGCTGAAAGTGATGCCAGCCAATTGCCCAAGGAGCAACATGTAAAGGGATGCAAGTAAAGTGATGAAACATGTGGCAATACATAGATTAATAGTTATGGACTAATTTAAGATATAAAAGCTAGCTAGAAAAAGGCTTGAGCCATGGCCATGCAGTTATTGATATAAGTCTCTGTGTGTTTACTTGGATCTGAGTGGCTGCGGGACTGGCAAGTAAGAGAGATTTGTCTTGAATGCTGACTGGCTGGGACATAGGAAAACTTCAGCTATACCTGCCCCTTCCCTCATATGCCATGGGATGGCAAGGATATGCGAAACACACCCTCACCCCCAACCCTTGCCACCTGTCACAGGTGGGAGAGATGACCTTATGGACATGAGAATGGAAGAGCTTGCCCTCCCCCTCACCAAAGGCGGCAATCTGAAGAGTAGGTCCTGCACCTCAACTGGGCAAAAGAGCAGAGCTGGCACTGGTGGTGTGAGTGCAGGTGAGCTGGACCCTGTGGTGTGAGAGCAGAGAACTGGCCCTGCTCTCTACTCCTCGCTACCTACTGCAGTGGGTGAGCTAGCTAAGGCAGTGCTGGAGAGCTCACCTAGGTGAGGGAAAAGCTGGCAGGCTGACTAACCCAGCTACCACCCAAGCCCATTACCAGGACTACAAAGTACCTCACCCCAACACCCACCTCATCTATGAACTGCTGGAGCATGTAAAGCAGATGAAAGCTACAGGATCTCCATGACACAAGGCAACAACAGGATATCCAAGAGAACACCAATGAGGGCCCAGTATTAAGGGTACAGGCAGAAGCTAGAGGCCTCAAACAAGACCAACAACTCATTGCAATGAACACATGCAAGTAAAGGTGTATGGACTAAAGGTGACTCACTAGATCACACTACAGCTTCCATGCCAAAATTTAATTAGTTTTCATTTGTTTGGTTTTGTTTGGGTTCAGGCAAGATATATGATGCATGTTCAATGATATTAGGTAGTAGTTAGTTTTCAATTGTCTTATTAAATTCAATCAGTAATACCTATGTATGACTAGGTTTAAAATGAAACGGTCTTTTTCTCTACTGCAGTAACCATAGTTAAGTGCTCAAATTCCATCTATGTCACAGAATTTTCAGAGGAATTGTGACTGGATCTCCGTGCTCTAGGCTGTGAGGTTAATAACATAGAGATAGGGCCTGAGAATTTAGATGAAGCCTTGGTCTGTTACTCCTCACCTTAAAAATCCCAGTACCATGATAAATGAAGACCACATGAGAACAGGAAAAGGCAGAGTGCTCGAGAGGTCTCCAGAAATCCACAATGATATATCCTCTGTAGACTGCTGGCAATGGTCGAGAGAAAGCCTGATGTGATCTAGTATGGGGATCAGATGACTAAACACCCCAACAGTTGTCTTGGAACTCTCATGCAATAAATGATGGAAGTGGATGCAGAGATCCTCAGCCAGGCCCCAGGTGGAGCTTCAGGTGTCCAACTGTTGAGAAAGAGGAGGGACTGCAAGAGCGTGAATTGTTGAATCCAAGATTACAAAAAGCACAGGGACAAATAGCCAATCGAATGGAAGCACATGAATTATGAACCAACGGCTGTGGAGCCCCCAGCTGGATCAGGCCCTCTGGATAAGTGAGACAATTGAATAGCTTGATCTGTTTGGGAGACATCCAGTCTGTGGGATCAGGACCTGTCCTTAGTGCATGAGCTAGCTGTTTGGAACCTTGGGCTTACACAGGGACACTTTGTTCAGTCTGGAAGGATGGGACAGGACCTGCCTGTACTGAATCCACCAGGTTTAAATGAATCCCCAGGGGAGTCTTGGTCCTGGCGGACATGGGAATGGAGGAGAGGGGCTGGGGCGAAGGTGGGAGTGGGGGCAGGGAGGGGGGAGGACAGGGGAACCCATGGCTGATGTATAAAATTAAAACACGTAATAATAATAAAATTAAAAAAAAAAAGTAGTACCTTCAGATGGTACCCATTGTCTCTTCTTGGTACTCTGGAACACAGAAAGGTTGACTTTTGAATGGGAAACACATGCCAGACTAGGACTATCCCTGAATATTCTTACTTAATAATTGTGAACTACTTTGAATGGACCCAGGTTTCTCTCCATTCCACACCACTGTCAATATCACAGTTAACAATGTGTATTATTTTTCAGGCAGATAAAACTACAAAAAGAATGAATCTAAAGGTATTCTGTTTTCCAACACGAGCTCAAATTGACATTAATTCAGCATGGAGTTGGGAGCTACCATCAGGAAATTTCTCTTCCTGTTCTGAGAACCCATCTAAAGATCTCATTCTACTTACGACTTCTGTTTGTATGGTTGGTTGGTTAGTTTTGCTTTGTTTTATTTTGTTTACTGACCATCTACACCAATACCTCTACACACTTCTTTCTCCTGGATTCTCTTGATTATAATTGCTACTTTATTTCTTTTCTCATATATTGAAATCCCTCAACCCATAAACTTAAAATGAATTCTCAATGTCTTTTATATCAATGCTCTAAAAGTGTCTTTTAAGACATAGTTCAGAACTTATTTGTATAACTGATTCTCACATATATGAAATACATATGTTATATGTCTACAAAATAGGTATTATTGCAACTTCAAGACTTGTTAGTTCTCTTTGCCCCCTTTAGAGCAGGCAAAGTGACCTATGGTTGTAGAAATAACTAGTGATCAAGTCTACTGTATTGTATCTGGTTACTCTACCAGATGCTACGGAATATTTGATTGGAAGAAAAGTGTGCTATATATAGTCAAAGAATTCTGGTATATGCTGATGGCCTTTATTAAGAGAGTGTACATCTCACCAAAAATATGTAGAGTTTAATTGCAGCTATTTATTTAAATGTATTGAATAATTCTTCTGAAAGTTCGAGGCAGGTTCTGGTGTCTCAGTGAGGCAAGAGCCAACCTATCATACAGGACTAAAGAACAGAAGATCAAAGTCTGAGTAACCAAGAAAAAATATGTAAGTTAATGAATAATCAAGGAGTACAAGGGATTATTGAAGTATTGAATATTCACTAATTAATGAGAACAAGAGGAAATCTAGAAGTTGGGTCTTATTTAAGAGTCCTGGTGTTTCTGAGGTACATTGGAGACAGGATTAGAGTAAAACAAAAGGGCTCATTTGGGGTAGTGGCTTGACAGTCCAAGACTGCCAGGACTGAGTACCTGTAAGTACTGTTCATGAAGGAGGGGCCTGAAGAAGGATGGAGGACATGACCACTGTAGGAGAGCAAGTTAGTGAAGCCCACCTGTGAAGCTCAGTAATTAGATGAATCATCTACCAGAATGCCAAACTCACCAATAATGAGGGTCAGAGGTGCAATAAAGAGAGGGACTAATGGTTCAAGAGCAGAACTTCTCAAGGACCATGCAGAAGTGTGACCTATCACGCAGGCCAAATCATATAATCTGTATCCTCAGTGTGCACTCCTTCATGTGTGCCTTGACACACTGGATAAGCAATAGAGACAAAGAGAGTTGTGAGTGACTTGTATAAAGTTGTTATAATTGAGTACATTTTACATATTTGTCTATAAATAGAAAGGACATTTTTCTGTCTTATATAGCCACTGTTATTTATAAATAATTGGAATTTACAATGGAGTAAGTAAAACATGGCTACTGTTAAAAGACAGAATGCTTCTCTTTAGATGTTGTTCACATAAACATTGTCTCCTTTGCTCAAATATAGATCTAAATTTAAAAATGTTCTAGTCACACAATGAAAGGCATTCAAAGGTACCTATTAACATGTTATTGGAATAGATGCAGAAATGGACACTTCATAAAGCTGGCTGAAATAATGACAGGAGTGAAGAGAGAAAGGTGCCAACAGTAAATAGAACAGCCAAGTGTAGATAATGATGAAAAGTCTGTGCCCATCAACCTCCACCTTCAGAGAATTTCCAAAGCAAATACCACCTGCCTATCTTGACTCTGGAAAGCAATGATACATAAGGGAACAAAAGAAGAAAAACTACAATGTGAAGATCAACAAGAAATTAATCACTTATATCGCCCTTCTTTCTATTATGGCTCACAAGGTGAGAGATGAGCTGATTCAAAAATGAGTGGAAGGTAATTTTGAAAGCCCACATTCTTGGCATACTAGCATTGTATGCTCTCCTGCTGTGCAAAGATCTGGGCTGACTGGCTAACATTTTGAGACATGACTACATTGAACATCAGGTGTGGAGGCCCACAAAGGTTTCCTAGTGAGATTGAAGCTTGCTTTACCCAGCAGTACTTCAAGAGAGGATTGTTTGGCCACATGTGTGGTTACTAGGTGATTAGAAGGGTCTGCACTTGGCTGTGGTAGGGGGAAATCTTTGCTCTACCCCTTGGCATTCCTATAAAAGGCTCTTAAGAAGAGATAGAAGGACCTGGTGGATAATGATCCAGGCCCTCCCAAGGCTATCCTGTGTTTCTATCTGTTTCTCAGTCCTCTATCTTTCTGTCTAATATCTCTTATTCCACTCTCCTCAAGAGTACCCTGGGGAAAAAGTGAGAGCTGGTCTCCCACAATCAAGATAATTATTCATAATGAATAATAGATTTGTCAATGCAATCCATTAATACTTTCCCCTCAATGTACTGTAACTGGAAATGAAATAATTGATACAGTCCTCATAGATGACGTTATATAGGTAATCTATTGAGGTGGATACTGGAAATCAAATAAAAACAATAGAACTATGTACTGACAGAGAAATCGAAAAATGACAAATTATGTCTGCCAATAAACTAAGGATGAATCACGTTTCCTTCTGTAACATTCCAATGAAACAAAACATTTTTGTATTATTAATTTTTGTATTATTAGCTGTAAGTAGAGAATGAGTTCAATGGCTGTACATAATTTTCTAAGATGAACAGTTTCAGACAGAGCAAGTAAAACAAAACAAAGTCTGCCTCTTCAACGTGAAAGTGAGGAGAACAGTACTGCACAGAGAGGACATTGGCAGTTCATAAAGAATAGCCAGAGGTAATGATGACTCCATATCCTGCATTGTGGGAACAACTGGGAAATGCAACTTAGCAAAGTCAAGACTCGGATTTCTCTCTTCAATATCTCTTAATATCGATTAGCTAATGAACAGAGTTTAAAATTCCATGGCATCTCCTTGCAGCCCTCAATGTTCTGAGTCAACCACACATCAACACATAGGAATGATTAACACAAGTTTGACCATTTCTACTCTGGTATGCCAACTTCTTTTTATCACAGGAATGAAATCCCATTATCACAGACTAAGGTTCCTTAGAGATCATTACTTTTATGCCTCATGCAAGTGCTTTTCCTCAGTTGTACATCATTGCCAAACACAAGCTCCTAAAACACGCACATACTAAGGAAATGACCATATTTTTAAGCAATTGTTTTTGCATTCCTTAGGAAGGTAGCATTAAGGATGATTCAGATCTTATCACAGGTCTCCCTATGAGAGTTGCATATCTAGAATTTGATGCATCTCTCCTCTTTTGAGAAATAGTTAGCATTGATTACATGACCACTTCCAATCTTACAATGATTTGTTTTCTCACACTTTTAGAAACTAGAAAACTTTAATGTGATCCACATTTCTCACTTACTTTGCTGAGCATTTTTATTAAATCTTTAAATTTATAATTGACTTCATTTTAGTTCACTAGTGCTATTTCTTCCATTCCTAATTTATACATTTTATACTACATTATATATTACTGTGATATGTGCATTTTGAGTCATGTCTCTTTTTTTATAAAGACAATATAAATAATGGTGTATCAATTATACAGAAAAAGACACGAAGGGAAAAAATGCTTGATCTTCTGTCCCTGTGACCGGAAGTTTGTCCTATGATTCCATTTTGTTCTGTCCTCAGGGTTCAGTTTAAACTACTAGAAAATAAGAAGGAAAGATAACATTCTGACCCCACAAAGACTTCAGCTGCAAAAAACAAAACAAAACAAAACTAAACTAAAAAATAAAAAACAAACAAAAAATCATCAGCTGTCACCCATAAGGCTGTATCTTGCCAGGAGAACCACTTTTGTCAAATGTGGTGGGAATTCTCCCTGCAGTATTTCCATCTCAACCCAAGAGTTTTGGAGTTCCCATACAGGGATCATAGGAGATGAGGGCAGTGCACATTTCACTGTGGTGGCAATGTGGTAAGCAACATGGAGTAGAAGTGCTGATGTTGAAATAGCATCTCACTGTGTAGTGAAATTAGACTGCGGCAGAACACCATTTCAGCTTCCTATCTCACTATAAAATCAAAATGTGTAGGACCATTCCAACAACTCTTTACTAGTGTTTGTTCCCAGGAAAACTCAGAGCATTGAGAGAGACACATTTGAATGTCTGAGATACATCATCCTGGAGCAACTGCCTTGTCATGTGTTTAGGTTGAGTTAGCATGCTGGAGAACTTTAGCTGGCAATCCTAAGCACGGTGAGCAAACAAAATATTATCTATATCCCACTATACATACCTGTATATTTTTTTTCTATAAAATAAATTTGCTCTCTCACCAAAAGTAAGTCAATTTTAATGTATTAGCTGAAAGGGAAAAATATGAAATTAATCTCCCCTACCACGTTTCTTATCATAGTAGGAAAAGAAATAACTATAAAGGCAAATGCTTCACAAAGACAAATGTTTTTTGTCTAATCATTTACAAAACCAACCCACGTATATTCTTCTATAAATAATTACAGAATTATCAGGATGGAATGCTTTCTTAATTATTTATGGAAGTTTATATCTGAACATTAATTAATGTTTCTGTATTTGCTTTTGCTCATATGTAACCAGTAAAAATTAAATAATTTAAAAATGTATATATAACTTTACTATTTCCTCTTAGCCTGCTATTCCTTCTGCTTATGTAACTGCATTACTACAAACCTCAGTGTTTTGAAGTAGGACTGGCTTCCCTCATCTGTGTTCTGAAGTGTTATGATCTGTCACTTTGACCTCATCTATATTTAATTAGTTTTGAGTTTTCCTTTCTACTAAAGGTTCACATGAAAAACATCATGCTTCCCTCAGAACTTTTTAAAATTAATTTTTACTATTCTTCAAAATATTGCTTACATTAATGTAGAAATATCTTAGATTCAAGCTCTTCTAAAACTATAAAGCATTTTCACCTCACAAGTTAACACATGATGTCACATTACTGAACACTGTATAAATATCTTATAGGTATCCAATCCCTGAGATATTCTAATTTGAGTTGAAGGAAAATCATAAAATGGCATCATAATAAAGACAGAAAACACTAACAAAAGCATTGCATAAGTCATCAAGAAGAAGAAGTGCAGAGGCACTTTATAGCACAGCTAGAGGGACTTCTCAGTGAAATTGTCAAAGCCACCCCAGATGGACTACTAAGGCTTTGGGATCTCAGCCACATTTTCTTTATATACTTCCCCTTTGCTAGAAATATCCCAAAGAAACATCAAAAGTGCCACAAATGAAGTGTAACATATTGCATGGAAAATTGTGATCTGTACAAGAAGAATTTTTTGACTGTTCTTAAAGAACTAAGCATGCTTTGGAAAGTTATTTAGTGAAATTAAATAGCAATCCTCCTAAATGTAACAAAACACAAACTATGCACTGGAAATATAATTAGTGAAAGTCTACTTTTAAAATAATTCATGTAGATTTAGAATATATGAAATATATAAATATGTAATTGAGACATAAACTTTATTAAGAACAAGCTGTTGAATTACATATTGTAATAACTATATCATCAATAGAAGCTAAAAACTTTGATGAACTCAATACAAATCTTAGCAGTGAAGGTACCCATTCTTTCTGATGGGTAGCTCACCATATAAAACATTAAGCAGTTTATTCTTTGATGTCACAGAAACCATAAAATATGACAAACCTTCTCTATTTAGTTACATTTTAAAACTTATACAGTTAAAACTTTTCAAGGATGTTTTTGCAGACAGTGTATTTTGCCATCTATTATTAAAATACACTTTCAGAGAGGTAGCAGATTATAGAATCAACATGTAAAAATTCAGTAGTCTTTTTTCATTCACTCACAGTAGATTGAGAGAATAAACATGATAAAGGAAGTGGAAGACCTCTACAATGAAAACTAACGATACTGAAGAGAAATTGGAGATGACTCCAGAAGATGGAACAGTTTTCCATGTTCAGAGGTGGACGGAGTTAATATTTTGAAAATGCTTACATTACTCAAAGCAATCTACAGATTCAATGCAATCCCCATTTCAATTCCAAGTACACTCTTCACAGAAGTAGAAATAAAAAAAAACAATAATATAATTAATATAAAAGCACAATCAGTTTTAAAGAGCCAAATCAATCTTAATAGAAAGAGCAATGTTGGAGCTATCATGATACTTGAGATTTCAAACTGCACTAAAACGGCCTCCAGAGAAAAAGCCATGGTACTTTGTCAAAACAGAAATTTAGACCTACAGGATATGATCCAGAAGAAGCTCCACAAAGCTACAGCATTCTTACCAAAGGTAGAAAAAGAACCTATATCAAGAAAGACAGGCTATACAGCAAAGGGTTCTGGATGTACTCACATAGAAGAGTAAAACCACATTAATCTTTCAGATGCTGTACAAAAGTCAATTCAAATAGAACAAGGACCACAATGTAAGGCTTACTATAGGAAAAGACAGGCAAACACTTCCAGATACAATAGCACAGACTTTCTGAAAAACTCTCTAATAGCACAGGAAGTAACCTCAGAAACTGACAAACGGAATTTGGTGAAATTTGGCTTCCTCACAGCAGAGAAAAAGCGGAGTGATGAGACAGTCGAGAGAAGGGGAGGACATGGTCACCAATGATTCATTTTCCAGAGGATTTGTATCCCCAGTGTAAAATAAAATAACCTCTAAAACTTACGCAAATCGATAAAACAATAGTGAAGTGGATAAGACGATGCTTGCAGGAAGAAATAAAAGTGATCAATACAAATTTGACTAAAAGTGAGGCTGGAGAGATGGCTTTGTGGTCTATTCTTGTAGAGAATCCTCTGTAGCTCCAGTGGCAGGTGATCCAATGCCTTCTTCTGGCCTCTGCAGACAGACATCAAGCACCCATATGATACACTTACATACATGTTAGCAAATGATTCATGGATATAAAATAAAATGATTCCATTTCAAAATGTTTTGCAAAAGTATTCAATAGCATTAGCTATCAGGGAACCAAAAATTAAATGTACACTAAGATTCCATCATAACCCAATTAGATTGGCTATCACCAAGGAAACAAACAGACAACAACTGCAGCAACAAAATAATGCCAGTGAGAATTTGAACAACACAGGAACCATTATACACTGCTGGAAGGAATGTAAACTGGTGGTCACTAAAGAAATCTTCATAGAGGTTCCTCATATAACTGAGAATATAATTATAATGTGATCCACCTATATACTACTGTTTTCTAAGTCAGGATACAACATAGCTAGTTGCACATCCATGTGCATTGTTATATTATTCACAATACCTAAGATATGGAACCAGCGTAGAAGTGCACCAGAATATCAATGAATAAGAACAATATGGTCCCACATACAATGTAATTCTATTCAGCTGTGAGGAATCCATGATCATGGTTCATTCAGAGAAATAGACGGATTGCTGTGGGAGTAACCCTATGTTTCTTTGTTGTTGTTATTCATATTCAAAGGGAAATATTTCTTTACAATTATGTTTCATTTATTTATTAAGAGAAATATATAAGCATTCCCCACTGGCCATACCTTTGACAATATGCAATGGATTGAATTTCTTTCATGATCTTGCCATCTCTCCCTTCTTTATACTTTTTTCATAGAATATGTAAGGAAACATGGTTAAGATGTGTCTTAACTGTCATAGGCAAGAACAGCCCTCTTTACATTGGATGCTTACATAATGTAAATAAATATATGTAAATATTAATTAAAGTTTAGATAATTTTGAAAAACTTTATTGAAGGAATTGAAAATTCAATGAGCAAATGCCACTAAGTTTGCAATCAATGAAATTCCCATTGTGTCCTGCATATACAGCATAATGTCAAACCATTACTCTAATGACTCATTTTATTGACTTTGAGGTTCCTTTTTTCTTGTTAAAGGACACGGTGATAGACATAGGCTACTATTATACTTTATCATATGTGCAAATATGTGAGTGTGTGTGTAAGCAAATACATAGAATTTAATTTTTTTTCCTGAATCTACACATTTTCCCCAACACACAGAAATTTCTCTTGGTGTATGTTCATTTCTTCTAACAGACCATCAGTCATGCAAAAGAAAAGAATAATATGCTTAAGCAAAGGTCATTGGGTCTGACTGAGCTAGGAACCTAAAGAAGGCAAAGATAAAAAGCATCAAACAAGGTGATTCACACAATATAAAAGTTTCAGAATAAGAAGAGGGTCAGATGACAGAATATTTTCAAATAAAAACTAAAGCAAGTTACCAAAAGTAAAACAAAAGAAATGTGAAAGCAGCAAGGGAATACTGAACACACAAGGCCCACCAGAAAATGTTCAGTTTCTCCACAGAAATTGTGCAGGCTGGAAGAGAAAAATGATATTGTATTCAAATTCTAAAAAAAAAAAATAAGAAACCAAAGTGTCTGACTGCCTGATAAGAACATATGCCTGATCTGATAAACATGTTTCTTCAAAAATAGACCTTTGAAAATCCATATGGATATCTACTACCATAGAATCTTTCTAAATGCTACATATATAAAATGAAGCTAATCAGAATCACTTTATAATAAGGGGCAATAACTCTTCCAGACACTACAGAGTGGAATAAAAAGCCAGACTATTTTCTATGGGGTTGTTGGTCAGCTTTGGGGAGTAGGCCAGTAAGCAGTATTCCTCCACATCTGCTCTTGCTTCCAGGTTCCTGACCTACTTAAGTTCCTGCCCTGACTTCAGTGATAGAATTTAAAGTAGAACCTTAAAAGCAAGTAAAGACTTTCCTCCCTGAGTTGCTTTTGATTATTTTGTTTTATCACAGTAGTAGAAAATCTAACCAAGACACTACCTATTTTCACATACATGAAGATCTAAAAATGAGTCAAATATATATGAGAATAAGAGTTACACTAGTTTGGCTATATAAGACAATGAGAAACTATTCATTGTACACCTGAAAATCTGCTAAGAGAGTAGATCAGTGTGAACTATCCATAAGAAAGAAGTTATTGTTTATATAATAAAGCAAATATAACATTCATTGTAAGTTTTCTTCCCTGTAATATGCTCAGATATAGATAGTATTTAAAGCCAATCAGAACATAAATACAACCACTTGTATATTAAAGCAACAATCTTACTTAGTAAAAAATACAATTGCTTCTACACTGCACATGATGGTACATGATGGTCTTTGCACTGCGGAGGCTGAAGCAGGATCATCATAAGTTGAAGATCAGCCTTGGCTAAACAGTAAGCCTGTCTCAAGAATAAATAAGCAACACAAGAAAACAAACAGTGTGTAGTAGCTGTATTTATAATAAAGACAAACTATGAGCAATCTAAATTAAAAAAGCAGAAAAATAAATGACAATTTTAGTGTCAATATCCATGAATACTATTTCATAATAAGAAAGATAAACCCAATAATCAAAAGAGCACAGTTATACCTCAAAAAGCATGATGTTGAGAGAATGGAACCAGACATAGGAGGTATTTTATGATCACTTTTTTAGACACACATGTTAGAGTAGGTGACCTGTGAGGATATAAATCATGACATTTCTTTATGATGCTGCCACAATGGACAGGGAAAGAGAATGTGGTCATTTTGTAGGTTTGTGAATCATGGTACTTCATAATTTGGGTAGATGCTGACATGAGTTGCATACACTTGCTAAGTTTTACCAATTTATATAATTGGGATTAGTGAATTTCACTGTATGCAAATGTAACCCCCCAAATTCATAATCTGAGCAGCGTAGGATCCCAACCTCCATCAGTTCTTGTGAGAGTCATTGCATTATAGTTCAGTGCTTTCAAAATGTTATATTACAGTGGCCTGTTTTCTTATTACTAACTTCAAATCAAATGAAATCAAGCGACACCCTGCTCTGAACACTCCACTGACTCTCACAGAGAAGAAGCAAAGCCCACATTTGCCGGTAATTTGCAAACTGCAATATCCAGGCCTACACAGGCCTTCCTTGATCTCATATCTGTTTGCTTCATTTCATTTCTTACCTAGTCCAGGCTATTTCTTGCTTCAGGCCTTTCTCTTGTTTCTAGAGCTGCTCAGATGGAGAATATCTGAATAATATTCTCCATCACTTAGGAGTCTCTATAACATGTAATTACTTTATTGTTTTAAAACTAAGACTCTTACCATTCTCTTTCTTCTCCATTTCACACACACACACACACACACACACACACACACACACACACACACACATTACTTTTGCATGTGAGTACTTCTCTTCTCATATTTTAATATAAAAGTCTTTGTGGGCAATGGTGTGTGTGTGTGTGTGTGTGTGTGTGTGTGTGTGTGTGTGTGTGTGATTTCATTGATGCTGAAAATTAGGATTTAAAATACTGCCTAACACTTAGAAGGATATATACTTATCATATACATATATATGATGTATATATGAGCTATATATCAATATAAATGAATGACAATATGAATCTTTTTATAAGTATACTTTATGAACAATGTCCTCGGTTACTTATTTATTAAAATGGTTGGTGTGGAGAGAAGCAAGCAAATCACAAAGAGGGTAATGACAGGGATTACTCTATCTTTGTCTGATAGAATAATCAGGATTAATTATGGAACACTGAAAATTTTAAATAATTCTGTCTTCTTTTCAAAAGTATCAAAAGAGGACAAACATCTTAATAAAAAGTTACAGCATTTAACAATTTCTCTATGACTAAAATTAAATTAATTTAACTTGATATACTAAAAATGCAGACATGTAACTCATTTCATCTTTTATTTAAAATAAAATACTGTAGCTCGTTGGTGATTGCCCATGTCCTTAACCCCAGCACTCAGGAAGCAGATGCAGGCAGAACTCTGTGAGTTCAAGGCCAACCTGGTCTACAGAGTGAGTTCCAGGACAGCTAGGGCTACATAGAGAACCCACCCTCACCCCTTGAAAAATAAACAAAGAAACAAAATCCTGTGATATTACGTAAAGTATCTCTGCCAGAAACAAAGTAAAAACCCATAAGCTTGTAAGAAAAGTTTTCTGCCTTTGTGCACTGTTCTCATTCCAGATTCTCGTGTGGAATCTACAGGAGGAAGCTGCCAGCAATGACAATATTTTGACCAGCATTACTGCAACTCTGCATCAGCAGTATATGAAGGAATGTCAGTGAGAGTCTTGACATAAGCAAAGCACTGAGGGTACACATGCACTCTACAATAAAGCTAGAAGAAACATTCCTGTTATACCATGCCCCACATTGCAGAAGAGTGTGTGGCTCACAGTTTCACTTTTCCTGAAACAGAAGTGCAAATTTCTAAGATCATATACTACTGTCAATCCAACCTGGACTACAAAATCCCTCTTTTGTGGAAACAGCACAGCACAATTGGTAACCAGGGTTATATCTGAGCTCACACCCAGAAGCAGAGTGTTGTTGTTGTTCTCAAAAATTGATGTCTGTTTGGTTTACTGAGCAGTATCATTCTGCTGACCATGCACAATTTCTTTCTTGATAATGAATCTTTTCCCTGTCTGCATACTCACTTTTTTCACAGTGTCTCACTGGTCTGTGGGATATATATGTGCACATACAAACCAAGAGTCTAAACACAGGCATTTGTCCTGTACTTTCAGAGAGGCTTCACAACACCATACAGAACAAGGCTTCCAAAGTGTACATTCATAGAAACAAATGCCAGAGAACTTCCTTGGCTATTTTAGATTAGTGCTGTGTAATAATTATAATTGTTTTTGTTTCAGACTTATTATTCTTACAGGCTTATTTTTTATTTTGTTTCTGGCAGAGATACTCTATGTATTACCACAGTATTTTTGTTTGTTTGTTTGTTTGTTTTTCAAGCAGGGTTTCTCTATGTAGCCATGGCTATCCTGGAACTCACTCTGTAGACCAGGTTGGCCTTGAACTCAGAGATCTTCATGCTTCTGCTTTCTGAGTGCTGGGGTTAAAGGTGTGTGCCATTTAACCCTATTTAAGATAATATTAATTTCTTTATTCACACATTACTTCCATTTATTTTAACTGCTTTAATTTTTTTATTTTTTTATTTGTTGGTTTTTCGAGACAGAGTTTCTCTGTGTAGCTTTGTGCCTTTCCTGGAACTCAGTTGGTAGCCCAGGCTGACCTCGAACTCACAGAGATCCGCCTGCCCCTAACTCCCGAGTGCTGGGATTAGTGTGTGCCACTACCGCCCAGGGGCTTTAATTGTTTTAAAGATTTTTTTTTTTGTAATTATACACTTACATGTATAGATATGTGCATGTGAGTGAAGAGGCCCACAGAGGCCAGAAGAGGGCATCAGATATCCTACATCTAGAGTTACAGGCAGTTGAGCGCTGCCTGATGTGGGTACTGTACCCAAACTCAGATTCTCCTGAAAGAGTAGCATGTGTTCTTAAGGAACCAATTTCTCAGCCCCAGATGCTATAATTTTAAAACTATCTTTTTGAAAGTTTTATTTTGCTTAACATAAATGTGGCATATCACAATACATTTAATTTACAAATATATAAGAATTGTATATAAGTATTTAAATATATAATATGAAAGCTCATTTTACATATAAAATTAACATAAAAGATCACATTTTGGATAGGATAAAATGGAAATGTAAAAACTTCTCACCTTTATAGGAAAATTAAGATATGTGCTTTGTTTTAACTTTCACAGGCCATCACCATTGTTACCAAGGGGGAGAGAAATTGAAAAAAAAAAAATCTCAAAAAGAGCTCAGATCAGGCAAACCATCAAATCAGAGTTAACCTCAAACTTTCAATGAAGATATATACTCTAAATTTAGACAAGAGCAAACAAGAGAAAGAAACAGAAGACTTTTTTACTGTCTCATGTGGCTATTTCTGTATGAAAGAGGTTGGTGAAGAGCGAACAGGTCAGGGTCAGAGTTTACAATGGTTTAAAAAAATCATCCATCATATGGATACGAAAAGACAAAAAGCTGAGGTCATTTTCTCTTTCTTTCTTTCTTTCTTTCTTTCTTTCTTCCTTTCTTTCTTCCTTCCTTTCTTCCTTCCTTCCTTCCTTTCTTCCTTCCTTCCTTCCTTCCTTTCTTCCTTCCTTTCTTTCTTCCTTCCTTCCTTCCTTCCTTCCTTCCTTCCTTCCTTCCTTTCTTGCTTTTCTTTTTTTAAAAATTTTCAAGACAGGGTTTCTCTGTGTCACTTTGTGCCTTTCCTGGATCCCGCTCTGCAGACCAGGCTGGCCTCAAACTCACAGAGATCCACCTGGCTCTGCCTCTTGAGTGCTGGGATGAAAGGCGTGCACCACCGCCACGTGGCCCCATTTTATATTTCTATTATTCATTATATATTTTTAAAAAAATAAGGAAAAACATTCTATTCATTATATTTAATGCACACTTGTTTTAAAGGGTAATAAAATGATTTCTCTAGTTCTCAGAACATTCCATTTAATAACTGGTATTTAAATAAATATGAAGGCTTTATTAGAAAAAGAATTCCAGAAATTACAGGCTCTGACATTCTTTTGTTCTGTAATACTTTCGGCAGTAGTCTGAATACAAAGCTAAGCTGAGGGGTGGTGGTGCACGCCTTTAATCCTAGCACTCAGGCGGCAGAGGCAGGTGGATCTCTGTGAGTTCGAGGCCATCCTGGACTAGAGAGTGAATTCCAGGAAAGGCACGGCACAAAGCTACACAGAGAAATCCTGTCTCAAAAAAAAAAACAAAAAACAAAAACAAAACAAAAACAAAAAAAAAGAATACAAAGCTAAATATGCTGGCAGTAAAATGTTTTGCAGCATAAAATTAATAGATATTAGAAGATATTGATATACTTTTCACACAGCCCAAGACTGGAGTCTGTCTACTTCATTGGTTTCATAGATAAGAAAATATGAAAAATTATAAACTCTTTAAGCTAAATCTCCACATATATATATCAAGGACAGTGATTCTTGATCACAAATACTTTAATGGAATCAAGTCATAGTCTGTATTCTACTAAACACCATCACTCAAAATGGGTTAAGAAGCAAAATTATGTTTCATTCATTTATTTCAGTCTATTTAGATACCTAGAAATTTTTTCTAACATGTGTGAGCAAGCTTTTAAGATTTTTGAGAATTTCATATATGAGTATTATATTTACATTATTTCCACTCCTCTATCTTCCTGTCCAACTCCTCTCAGGTTCTCCAAACTCTCTTCATATATGTGTGTGTGTGTGTGTGTGTGTGTGTGTGTGTATGTTCCATTTAGTGTTATTTCTACATACATGTGTTACAGCTGATGACTCGGGATTGGACCACAAATTTTACATAGATTATTTGATTTAAAAATAAGTAGCTTAATTATCATTGCTACAATCATGTAAAAAATATATAGTTGTGATTATAAAGTCTCTACACATGAATTTCCAGTGTACTCTTTCTGAGTTTGACACCACCCAAGAAGTGTTTTAAGCAATGACAAAAGGTCTGACCTGTACAGATAATATGTTTGGATGGCATGTGTAAATGCACTATGCTGTATCACCCTTAAGGAAAAACAGTGAGGTCTTCTGTGGTGATATATTGTTTCCCCCAATATATTGTGCATCCTAATAAACTTATTTGGGCTCAGAGGACAGAACAGTCACTAGATACATAGACAGAGGCCAGAAAATCGTGGCACACATGCCTTTAATCCTATCACTTGGGAGGTAGAGATCCATCTGGATCTCTGTGAGTTTAAAGCCACACTGGAAATAGCCAGGCATGGTGACTCATACCTTAATCACAGGAAGTGAGCCTTTAATCCCAGGAAATGATGGCAAAAAGCAGAAAAGTATCTAAGGCGTGATAACCAGGAACTAGGCTCTTTAAGCTTTTAGGCTTTGAGCAGCAGTTCAGCAGAGATCCATTTGGATGAGGACACAGAAGCTTCCAGTCTGAGGAAACAGGATCAGCTGAGTAACTGGACATGTGAGGTTGCTGTGGCTTGTTCTGCTTCTCTGATCTTCCAGTATTCACCCCATACCTGGCTCTGAGTTTGTTTTTATTAATAAGACCTTTTAAGATCCTGCTACGTTTCTCCCCTTATTAAGATTTTTAGAAAGAAAGAGTCATGTCTTTGATACCATTAGAAACTAATAAGCAATGATTATTTCAAATGTTCAATCACAGTTTTGTAGGCATGTTATAGGATGCTTTTATAGAAGAGATTGGTGTGATCTGGAAGAATTATGCACTTTTAACTGGATGATGCATTCACAGAAGAGTATCTGCTCCAGGGAAATTTCCCATGAACAGCCCACATGCTCTCTTGAGCATTGCTACAGATCAATAAGAGGACTCAAACAGAAATGTAAGCCCACCAACAAATATCAAAAACTGCATTCTCTTGTAATCACAGTCTTCTCCTATGGGACAAAAGGACAGACATCCTTGTAGCGGGAGACTTCTCCATTCCCGCTGGAACCTGCAGCCACTCGGATCCAAGTAAACACACAGAGACTTATATTACTTATAAACTGCATGGCCGTGGCAGGCTTCTTGTTATCTAGTTCTTATATCTTAAATTAACCCATTTCTATTCATTTCTAAGTTGCCATGTGGCTGTGGCTTACCAGTTCTTTTACATTTCGCTTTCTCTGTGTCTGGCTTGCAAGTACTGACTCAGCTTTCCTGTTCCCAGAATTCTCTTCTTTGCTTGCCCTACATATACTTAGTGCCTGGCTACTGGGCAATCAGTATTTTATTAATCAACCAATTAGAGCAACACATTCACAGCACATAGAACATCCCACAGCACATCCTACATCAAAATTCTGACTCCCTTAGTACTTCAAAGTAACTCATATTTTGGAGTAGGCCATTACCAGCTTTTAAGAAAGAAGAACCTGTCCTGGAACTTTCCGTATCCAAACCCTTGCCCTATCATTTTTCTTGGGAATTGAAGCCTATTATGAGTTCCAATACAAAGCATGGTATGATTAGCAAAAGCAACTTGCACTAAGGTTATGCCAGTGTTCTTAATGGCTAAAGCATAGTGGAAGGTGATTCAGACAGTCTGCTCCACTGTCTTTCTACTGTCAAATTCATATGATATTATTAATATCCTTTGCATGCACACATGTATTTCCTAACTACAGGAAGCCCAATTTCTTTTTATTCCATCTAGTTTCTTTTCTCATGAGAGGGTTTGGCTTGCCTATCCTTGAAGTTGAATACTGTACCGAAATCATCAAGTTCTTAAGAACAAGCCAAGTCTTTTGCCTATATCCTGAGTGGGTGATAATTTTGTTATTCTCACTATGTCCTCTAGTATCTTGGTACTGATCAAACCTCAGAATAAAACCTCAGAATGTTTATTTATACAGAAGACTAAGTCTTCCAGGACTGTCCAACACTTAAATGTAGCTTCTGTGGTCACATCGTCTTTCTACTGTCCTCTCCCTCCTCTAGTTTCTGTGTGGGAGTTCATTTTGCCTGACAACCATGTCTTTCTGAGTAACCTAAGTCAGAAACATGTTTTGGTTTATCATCACCTAACCACTCACCACTCAGTAAGTCATTATCACCAAGTATTGAATTGCAGTTGAGTTGACTTTATTTCCCAAGTGCTCTCCCTCATGACCCTCATAGAGATCATAATGAACTAAAAGGCAGGCAAGATCTCAGACCTTATAGGGTAAAGTAGATAGGAAAAAACAAACAGACCCACCACACCCAAAGACTGCATTGTCTCAAGAGGTATAGCAAGACATGTACAATAATGATGACCCTTGACACTGATCAGCCCAGCATGATCAGGCAAATAAGATGTCATGAGTTCCTAGAGGATTTACTCCGGAAGCAACCATACCTAAATGATGATTTTTACACCAGCCAGCCTGCTTCTTAAAATGGGCCAGTGATTTATGCATTCTGGTTAGGCTGGCTGCTCCAAAACTTTTGCTCCCTTATGTGTCAGGTCTTGGGGACAATCATACTTTTTACAAGCCTACTAATAATGCATGGATCCTGGGTACTATATCTGGGTAATCATCTTAGTTCACCCAAAGACATAAAGTTCAGACGACTAGTTCTCTTGCACCTTTGTGTTTTCTAATTAATTTCAGAAATACAGAAATACATCTTTAATATGGATTTTTAGTCCTTAAAACTAATTACATAGCATTCATTATAGGTCATGAATCAATGGGGCAAACTTTAAAATCTCATCAAAGAAATTGACCAATTCTTTCACATCAGCAAATAAATCACCTGTGGTAAGATAAATCACTCTGATATGAAATTGTCAACAATATGTTTTCTCCAGCCTAAATTCAAAAAAAAAAAAATCAATTAGTCCCTCTGTGCTTTTTGATCACAGGGATTGTGTTTGGTTCTGAGTTAAGACAGTAAGTTTCATGTAATCAATATGCTAGAGAACAATGTTTGGGTGAAGTGTGTGGGGGTTGACAGTATGAATGACTGCAGTTAGAAAGAAGAGGTTCTAGAAGATAAGACAGTTGGCTAGACATATAGAGACTTATAAATATCAGAAACCTGTGCCTCAGTCTATATCCTAATAAGGATGTAGAACCATTTTAAATTGTAATGTTGTGATATCAGTACTCATGTACCAGTGTGAGGTTTTTATTTCTTCTTTTCAACTTGAGCATATGGCGTAAGTGCCTAATAGAAAACCTTTCCTTTATATTAACATTGAGAGAATTGACTCCTAAAAAGGAACTTTGTCTCTATTTACAGATTTATATTAACATCAAATATTCACTACACACTACATTTTGGTGCTGAATATATTGAGATATTGAGAAATGTGTGTTTGTTAGCTACTGGTAAACATTTGCACACCAAATAAATGTTTATAAAGTTCAATACATTACAATGATAAGAACTGCACATACTTGAAAGGCAAAAGAAAATTTCATATATTTGTATCTATTTTTCAGACAAGATGAAACTAATTTTTCTAAAGAATAGTATCTTATTTGACATTTCCCTTCTACACAAACTTCATTAATAGAGTTCTTTTTAGATTCAAATTACTTTCTAACTTCATTACTTGTCCCACATACATTCTTAAAAACTTGCTAATTCAAAGGAAGCATTCAAGCATCCTTTTGTGTCTTGAGGATAAGAAAAAAAATCTCAGAAGAAGTTATAAGTGGCTTTGTCAAGTTGTAAGGATGAAACGTGTTCCATTTAAACATCTTTAACTTGTGTCTGATTTGAAATCCAGTCACAGGAATAAATCCTTTAAAAATGAAGATGTCTTCTCTAGAAGACAATCTATGATTAAAAACAAACAAACAAAAAGAAACAAACAACAACAACAAAAAGAAAACTAGAGGTGTATAGAAACTGATCTTCCAGTAACATGGAAAGACAAAGTAACACCAGGCCAATAAACCTGTGACTTCTTCTGTTGAAGGTTTTAAATTAGACATTAGCCCAGTTTTTTTTTTTTTTTTTTTTTTTTAACCTTTGCACTACTGACACTTGGGATAGACACTGTTTTGGAATTATGGAATGTCTAAACACGATAGATAGCAAGTCTGGCAGCACTCCTGGACTCTACCTAGAAGATGCAGTCCATTTACACCTTTATTCTCATCCCACCAGCTTTCCACATGTGACATTTCATAGTATTTCCTTCGCCAAAGATCTTCTGGTAGCCACCCTTTCTGATGATCATAAGTGTGAACCTCATTCTCGCATAGCACCATAATGCTATTTCTTCCCTACATGTAGACAGCCTGTCTTCCTTCCTTCCTTCCTTCCTTCCTTCCTTCCTTCCTTCCTTCCTCCCTTCCTCCCTCCCTCTCTTCCTTTCCTTTCCTTTTCCTTTCCTTTTCCTTTCCTTTCCTTTCCTTTCCTTTCCTTTCCTTTCCTTTCCTTTCCCTTCCCTTCCCTTCCCTTCCCTTCCCTTCACTTTCCTTTCCTTTTTTCCTTTCACTAGCCCCAATGCCCCACTTTGTTTTTTGAGATAGGTTCTCAAGGCCAGGCTTGTTGAGCTTGACCTGGCTGTGCTTTGAAGATCTGTCTGGTTACACAATTCTGATTCTCTTGCCTTGGCTGCTCTCCCTAGTGTGTTGGCACAAAAGCCATGTGCTTACCAGATCTAGTCCATTAATGTGATTTTTGACCAAGAAAAAATTTAACTTTTAACATTTATTTAAAAAGAAATGTGCAAAGTCTAGTTAATATAATGAAATCATTATCTATGACTAAGGATTGTTTCAAATCCACTGTATTATGGATATTGTTTGATTTTCCTTTAATCAGGATGAAGTGCTGTATAGTGATTTTAAAATCTGTTCTTTAAGGCCAGGCAACCTGAATTCAAATGCTAATTTTCACATGTATAAACTGTGTGACCATTATTAAGTTACTTAAATTCCAACACATTTCATCTTCATGTTAAGAATGATAATATTATTAAAATGCACATTAAAGTTTATAGAAACAGCACTTCCTAATGCCATATCATATATTATATAATAAAACCATTATCTTATAACAATAAAAGTATAAAATCTCATTGATCATATGCATTTTTAGGTCAAAATAGATAACTTTCTACCTTTCAAAATGGAAACAGAAGTAATACATATGTGGTAGTGAATATTTTCAACTTGAAAGGACCTGGGTTCATCCAGGAGATGATAATCCTCTGGACACACCTGTGAGGACAAGCTGCATTGGGTTGGCCTATCTGAATACTTCTGAGGAATTTTTTAGTTAAAGCATGAAGACCACCCAATATATGGGCTATGTTATGACTATGGGACAGGGTCCTGAACTGAAGGAAAAGAGGAAGTGAACTAAGGACAAATAGGAAACGCCCCCTGCTTCTTGCTTATTAATGCATTATAACCAGATTTATTAAGCCTTTGTTGTTGTGACTTTCCTACCATGGGGAACCATAAGCTGGAGCTGTGAGCCAGAAGAAACCCCCTTGTCTTCCTTAAATTGCTTTTGTCTAGTGTTTTATCACAGTGAAAGGAATTATAACCATATCTGTGAATATACAGTTTTCATTTATGGCCTCTTTCACTTGGAAAAACCTGGCTATGTTTTCTCAAATATGATAACCAATGGTTAAGTAAAAAGTACATTTTCATGTTGACTGAATTTCTTTCACCTCAATAAAGAATTTATTTAAACCAATATTTCCAAAATAATATTTACTTTTAAAAATTATACTCATTTTGGGGTAGTGACACAGACCAGATACTCCCATGTGGATTTTGGAAGATAAGTATAGAAATCTGGGCTCTCTTTTCATCATCCAGCAGATGGAAATCAGGTCATTGGTCTTGTCAGCAAGAATTTTTACCTATTGAGTTATATCAATAGTCCCTGAACAACCATTGTTACAAAATCATCTCCAAAACCATTTCTCCTAAGCAACTGTATAGCAATGAAATGTATATTATTGGAGACAAATGAGATTGTAGACTATTTTATCATATAGTATTGAGAGAAATCACAGTACACACTCATTGTATATATACTAAAAAGGAATATGGTGTGAAATTCATCACACAGAATTCAAATAAAGCAAGATCTCTGTCCCCAAGTACCTTCCACTCATTGTACAGTAACTAATACAGAAAATGCAGAAAACTGTGCTCTATTATTCTTAAATTGCATTATGACAATGAAAATCTTCCAGAATGGTCACACCATCATCTTGTCAGAATGTGGATACCTTGTGTTTTACTAAAACATCATGCCCTTCCTTTTACCTACTAACATCTTGCAGAATCTCCTTGATCTATTCTTCTCAGGGACTCCTGGAGCAATTCAATCAGTCATCACTTCCAAATGACTAACTCAGTAAAAAAATGAAAGTGTAGTCCTTCTGTCAGCCAGAACAGGATACTGATAAATAATATCTAAGACATCAGGTTTCCACTGAAATGTGAACTTCTCAGGGGACTTCCCTAACTCTAACAGTTAATCAGACAAGTTTAGATTTTTCTATAGCAAGCTTATTTTCACTCTATAATTTTAACACTCATTCTTTCCACAAAGAAAATACAAGATAGTAAGGTATTAAGCCGAGCATGGTGGCACATGCCTACAGTCACCAAACTCTGGAGGTAGCCACAGAAAAATCACACAAGTAGACCTGCTTCCTCTAGCAGCAGGTTGCCAGCCAGCCAGCAATACCAAGGGAGATCCTGTTGCAAGTAGCAATAATAATGATATGAAAATATCTTAATGTTTGGTAAAGCTAGCTACAGGAAATTTATGGGTCAGCATGCCAGATGTAGGGTTTTGGATTTTTTTGTTGTTGTTTTGTTTGTTTGTTTGTTTGTTTGTTTGTTTGGTTTGTTTTGTTTTTTGAGACAGGGTTTCTCTGTAGCTTTGGAACCTGTCCTGGACTAGCTCTGTAGACCAGACTAGACTCGAACTCACAGAGATCCATCTGCCTCTGCCACCCGAGTGCTGGGATTACAGGCATGAGCTACCACCGCCCAGCAAGATGTAGGGTTTTAAGCTCCTCGTTTATTCTGTTTTAGTCAGGATGTGGCCCATTCAACAGTTCTAAATTCTAGAGATAGGTTTGCCAGTTACAAGAGGTTAACAAGTAGCTGGAGATTCGGGTCATTTATGAACAAACCTAAATTACAGCAGATAGTGTAACTCACAGGATGACCTGTATGTAATGGGTCTGCCTAATTTGCAAATGTCTTCTTTGTGATATCTACAACTTAAACTACATTTATTTCAGCTTGCATTTAAATTTAATTATTTATTATTTCTATGAGAAAACTATACAATACATTTTTACTAAAATTTCATATAATCTTGTTCATCCTAAAGTTTTCTGTGTTCTCAAATGTAATTATCATTGACCAACCACAATGTTGATCTTTACTAAGTTGTCTTGTAATGGCTTTGAACTAGTTTCCAAAGTAATTTTAATTTCAAAAAACATTTCTGCAGAGGATAAATGAGTAAAAAGTTGATCTGCTGTCTTGGCCTAAAGAAACTGTTAAGAAAACGCATACCAGGTAATTTTCATGATATAACTGCAATGTATTGTTCAGTGAGCACATCTGCAGAAGATGAACATGGAAGAAACCTTAAAGCATAGATAAGGAATTTGCAGCAGAAAAACATAAGGATTTCAGAAATAACGTGATCAAAGCTACAGAGCTGCAAAGTGTTCAACAGTAACTAAAACCAATTTAGAATTTGAACCTAAGGCTAAGGAGCAGGGGTCTCAGAATTGACAGGTCTGGAGAACTGCCATAAAACTGATCATTAGAAAAATCAAAGTGTCATGATTTCCAGAAGTGTAATATGGCATGCAATAACTTTTCTAATTAGGCCCACAGAACAGTCAGGAAGATGTCAACAAGCCAGAGAACTAAATGGCAATCCATTATTTTTTATGATGTTAAAATGTCTTTGGTCTGTTACTTTTCTCATTACTGTGATCAAATACCAGACCAGAAGTAACCAAGGAGGAAGCTTGCTTTGGCTTACTATTGAAGGAATGCTGTTTATTACGGCCAGGAACCCATGTCAGCTGGATGTCATGCATCTGGACTCTTTGCATCCACAGGATGTATAACCAGGAAGCAGGGCTGGGGTGTAAAATCTCAGGCCCTCCCCCAATGACCAACTAATGCAAGTAAGGTCCCACATTCTTAAGTTTCTACAAGCTTTTCTAAACAGCATCATGACTTAGAGATCAAATATTCAAAAGAAGGAGCTTAAAGGGGATATTTCTCTTTGACACCAAACAGCCCTGTGTTATACAGTATCAAATTATAGAAATCACAATGAAAATCCGGGAGTTGTAATATTTCACTTCAGTGTTTCCAGTCAAGCAGAGTCAAACATAGATGCTGCAATTACTCGCTCATGAGAAAACTATTATTTACTTCATCAAATAAATGCTGCTGGCATCCCAAGCTTTTCCTACCGGTTTGCCTTCCAGCTTTTGCTTTTGTTCACAAAGGAATAGCTTCTGAGGCTCCCTAGGTTAATGAGATATTCTCCCAAATTACAGCAGTGAAATTTCTAGGTCCAGGAATTCATATCTGCGTGTTGTCACGTGCATTCATGGACACAAAGAGAGTATAACTCTAGATTTGACTTTCAACCGATAGTCCGGCTGTTATAACAGTATATTTAACAGTACCCAGGAGAACAAGTAAGTGTGATGCTTAATGCAAATTAGCTTGTGGAAAAATATGATCACTTCCTATTATATTACAAAGCAATGAAATATTAAAAAAGACTCCTTGGGGAGATATTTAATGTATATTGATAAAGTTGATAGGCTGGGGAGTTGTATCCTAACATAAGTAGAATCAGAAAAATTGTAGGCCAGCTATTTCCATCAATTTTATGTTAATATGAAATGCATATTTGAGCATAATTAGAAAACACACTGACAGGAAGCAATTCTGAAGAGCAATATCTCTATTCTTTCTCACTTATTCCAGCCATGTAAATTTTATTTTTTATTTTTATATTTATTTATTTTATTTTGTATATATGAGTGTTCTGCCTGAATGTATTTGTATGCACCATGTGTTTGCCCTGGTGGTTGTGAGTCACCATGAGTGTTGGGAACTGAACTCTGATCCTCTGAAAGACTAGGGGATACTCTTAACCACTGAGCAATCTCTCCAGGTACATACATGTAGACTTTTAAAGTGATATGTATATCACTTATACATATTTTTATAGTAATACAATGTTGGTAAAAGTGAGAAGTTATACATAGAAATGATGTACAAAAATGTTATGTGCTGGCAATATGCCTGACATAGGTTTAGAATGCATCACAGGATTCTATGAAGGCTTCAGTCTCAATTCTACCTTGTATGGATCTTGTTTACAAGTACATCCTTAAAACAGAGAAACCTCTAGTATCTTAAAAAAAAAAAAAAAAAAAAAAAGATTAAATTAACACATCAGTCTCATGATTTAAATGAGAATATTCCCTGTAGGGTCATATGTTTGAAGGCTTGGTCCCCAGTTAGTGGAACTGTTTGGGAAGGATTAGGAGGTATGGCCTTGTTAGACTAAGTGTGGCTGTGTTGGAAAAAGTTTGCCACAGCGTGTGGGGTTTGAAGGTTCAAAGGCTCATGGTAGATCAAGTGTGCCTCTTTCTGCCCGCTGCCTTCAGATTAGAATGCCCATCACTTAGCTATTTCTCCAAGATCATGACTGCCTGGCTGCCTTCACACACCTCCATCATGATGATAATGAATTAACCCTCTGAAATTGTAAACAAGTACCCAAGTAGATATTTTCTCTTATAAGTTTCCTTGGTCATGGTGTCTCCCCTCAGGAACACAACAGTAACTAAAACAGTCAGTGTGATGATTATCTGAGAAGCTGGAAAGTCCAAACTTATATAGCAGGTAAATTCTTCTTCTCTATTTTGTGACTCATATTTCTACAGACTTGCTGATATGAACTGACATTCATATAGTTTAGCAACTTTGAACCATGACAATTACCAAAAAAAAAATCCCTAAAAATGGTTCTGGAAAAGATTTATGACTACTGATCAATAAATCTATTAACTAGCTTTTTAAGTTGCTTAATTTTATAGATAAGTGAATTGAAATTTATGAAAATAACTTGTCATATTCACATTGATAATGCTGTATGAGCAGAACTTTAAGCACACATATTTAGACAATTAAAATATTTGATTATTGTGCAATAGCTCTCATGGAATAAACGAAACAAGACTTCTAGATATAAACATGAGAAGTTGAAAGAATTCTCTTGGTTGTTGAATCTCAGATAGAGTCACATTCTGTGACCCAAGTTGGCTTAGAACTCACTATTTAGCACAGGCTTATGTGGGATGTGTGGTGATCACCTGTCTCCTCCTGGTGACTACTGAGGATTATAGCTGGGAGCCACCAGCACATTTGGCTTAAAAATTCTAGTAGGTCTGTTTGCTTCTAAACTTTAAGTTCTTAATTACTGCAATATGTAAATAACATCAGATTATAGTGACATGGTAGATAGTAGTTTCCATCACAGTATGGCAAGAAAAAAAAAAAAGGAAAAGACAAAAGATGGGAAACGGCACATTTGACTATAGGCGTGTGTGCCAGCATCAGTGGCCGTGCCCATTGAAGTTGAGACACTAACAAAGCAAAAAAAACTTTCCTTCCATCTTCCTTCCCCTCCATCTCTCATCCTATTCTTCATGGTGAGCAAAAGAGAACATCTAACATATATATTTCTGCATATTTTTATTCTTTAACTGGCTTAGGAACTAATGTATAAACAATGTCTGAGAAATATGTGCCAACTGAATATATCAATGACCTCAACATTTTATATCACATGTTAAAATACATATTTCTGAATATTGTAAGACATGAAAAAACTTTAAAGATAAAACCCTAAAAGTCAAATGATTTTAATCTGTAAGTGGAAAAGGGTAATAAATACTGAGATAACTGGAGAATACTTCCTTAAGTTCTCTGATAGAGTATTAGTGTGTTAATAGGTTTAAAAGCATTGTAAATATTCATAGAGTTATTCATTCCTTAAATCTGAATTAGTTTTGGCCATAGCATGGCAGATTTGCATCACTGTATTCCTGTGTTCTTCAATGGCAGACTAAAATTATCTCCATGTGTGACCAGAGAATGTAAGGGACAAAAACAGGTTACATAGGTTACATACATATGTCAAATGGATTGCTTCTCTGTTAAAAGTGAGCCCTTCAAACTCATAAATGTTCACACACACACACACACACACACACACACACACATATATGTTTTTCTCATCATCAGATCTGAAAAAATATAAAAGTAATAGATGATGCTAACAATAGTTTGTTGTTGTTGTTTTACTTGTTTGGAAACATTGAAGAGACAGCCCAGGACTTCTAGCATCTAGGTTAGGGAATCTTAAACATTTTGCTCAACTATTTAATTAGATTACACTGAAAATGTCTTTGATCACAGCCGGGCAGTGGTGGCACATGCCTTTAATCCCAGCACTTGGGAGGCAGATTGAGGCCAACCTGGTCTACAGGGCAAGACCCAGGATAGGTACCAAAGCTACACAAAGAAACTCTTTCTTGAAAAACCAAAAAAAAAAAAAAAAAGTCTTTGATCATGTTAACAACAACAACAATAATAATAATACCAACTAAGATTTCTTTGAGATTTACTATAATCCAGGTACTATTTTAGTTAATTTCTATCTACCATGTTATTTAATGGTCATAATCATCTTATGAAATAGAAGTTCAGCAAATTTCTCAAGGTACATTGCTAGAAATATGAATCCTGGATATGAACTTACACTGAGAGGATATAGGATTAATTCTTGTAACTATTAAACTATTATGTTTATTTTGACTCCCTCAGCAGCATGATTATAACAAAAGGGCAATCATCTACAACTACAGACGACAGAAATTCCTCTCATTTGGGACTATATGTTCCTATGTTTCTACGTTCATAGCCTTCAGGTAGATAGGTGATAGACAGACAACATGCAGATAGTTGGATAGATAGAAAGAATATTAAATCAAACATGCATTAGTGAATTTAGTCAGGAAGGGGAACTCAACAGCATCAAGTGAGCTTTTAAAAGTGCCCAGAGGGAATCCTGCAGCTAGGAGCTGTACAACATTTATAACATTTAAGCAGATGAGAATTAGGGCCTATAAGACTTTAGAATTCATATCGGTAGGAAGCCTCAAGCAGTGATGATAAAAGAAAACAAAATGATGCCAATTTAAGTGAGTTAAATAGAGAGAAAATCAGTAGGAGGGGAAATCTTTAATCAAGCCAAGCCAGTGAGGAGAATAGAGGTTGATGATGTGTAAATGGTTAACAATTTCATATCTACTGTGATCAACTCTATTCAGGTGATTTTTTTCCCCACTCTTTAAGTTCTTGGTAGCTTAATCTGTTAAAGGAAGAATATGTAAAGTTGTAGTAATCATATGACCTCCACATGAAGAAATAAGTTGATTTTAAACACTTAAAATTTAAAAGTTAAAAGAAATTTAAATATCATCATCAAAGCATACCAAAAGAAAATAGAAGGAGAACAAAAAGAGGTTAATGAAGCTAACTCTTACCACTCTGAATGTCATCGACATGAACTTGAATAAGACAATTATTTAGTGCAGAATATACGGTAAAATAGAAAAGCCTAATTTGGAATGTCCCACAGAGGAAAGGACTTCATAAAAAATATGTATCTCTAGATTTCCTTTTTAAAGAGGCAACACAAAAGAGATCATTAAAGATGATGAACTATTTTCCTCACTAAAATAGTTTAGAGAAAATAATTTCTCCAATTCTTTCTAAACCTCTGATTACCTCCTGTGTGTTCTTGTTAGATTTGGAGATAAGGCCAACCACAAACATACCCTTGTCAATTTAACACCCTGTGAGAAAGATACAAAATCTGCTTCATTAGAATTTAAAAAAATTTTTTTCACCTGTCCTGGATCTTGCTCTGTAGACCAGGCTGGCCTCGAACTCACAAAGATCTGCCTGCCTCTGCCTCCTGAGTGCTGGGATTAAAGGCGTGCACCACCATCACCTGGAGAATTTTAAGTTATTTTTAAGTTGTTTTGACATCTAACAAGAACACTAGTTTCAGGATCCTTGTTGGAAGGCACATTGGCTGCAGCAGATTTTATGTTCTGTGGGAATACAAAGAAGAAGGAATTTATTTCGATCTTTAGGAAAGACCCTAAATCTGAGAGAAAGTCACATGGCCTACAAACCTGGTGAAGTTTAAACTGTGTTAAGGAAAATATTATAAAGTGATGTTTAAAAGCCAAGTGAGTGCTGGGGAAAAATGCAAAAATATGGAGTGTTAAGTGAACATGAATAAGAGATCCTGGGAGAGTCTGAATGTAAGATGACTGACTGATGGAAGAGGTTAAGACTGAGAAGGAGTGAAGATGTGGTTGGTGTGGGAACGAAAAGGAAAGGGTTAAGCAGTTTCAAGAGGCTTTAGTATGGCAGATCAACTTTGAAGAAAAAAAGGGGGTGGGGCTCAACCTACTTGTGAAAGGAAACTTCGGAAGCTAAGTTTCCTAACTGGAAAAAAGGTGTTGGTGACAGGTGTTCGGTAGTGAGCAGATTACTAAACTGAGTCTGATGTGGGAGACTTGGGCAGAGAAAAACCACCCAGCAGTCTTATGCTCCTTGGTAACAGTGTTCTGGGTTGCACTGAGTGATTTAGGAGTTAGCAAATAACTATTCTAAATAATCAACTAATTTGCAAGAAAAATATATATTTTTTTATAATCTTTGATGTGTAATGAAAAGCAATGTTTAGAGACTAAATGTGCACTGGCCTCTTTATTCAAATACTCATGCTTTTTTTTATAAGGATATAAAAATATGTGCGGCTTAGATTCTATTACAAAGCAGATCCTTGCCATTGTACCTGACATTTACCAGTTAGCATATCAAGCCTATGATTAGAGTTGACTTTACTAATATTCCTGACTTTTAGCCTTGGGTTAGTCCTTAGATATAGTGAACTATATTACAATCTCAGTACATGGCGTAGTGTGTAAGTTCCTCACATCCCACAATATTTTGCATAGGTTTCACATAAAACCTACTCATTTAATAGTCATTCAGCTTGAGACCCTTTTCACATTCAGTTTGGATTATATGGACCATATCAACAATCAGAAATGTGCTAAGCTAATATCCATTATAATTTTATTTACAGTATAATAGACTATGTCTAGGACATAGCTTAGTTATTAAAGTGGTTTGCTTGGCTTTGATCCTCAGAACTCATGCTTAGAAAAAGCCAGGCATGCTGCCATGTACTTATACTTGCAGGTCTGGGAAGTCAGAGACAAGAGGATGTTTGGGGCTACCTGAGTAGCCACCCTCCAAGTGGGTAAGTTCTAGGCCAATCACAGACCTTGTCTCAAAGGAGAAGGATAACACACAGGATATCTTCTGGCCTCCACAATCATGTATGCACATGGACCTGCATACACATAAGCACTCACATAAATAAATGTATACATATTACATGCATAAAAATAAAAGTTTTAGATTAAAAAATTCCAAATGTTCTGATCTACTGAGGCCATTAAACTTTTAGGATAGAAATAACATACTCTCAGAAGAATTTATGGCTATTCCACTTATAATTGTTTATAGCCTCCATTTATCAACAGAATCGTATGTCTAAGGCAAGGTATTAAATAACCTCATTTAATTCTTCATACAACTCCATGATGGAAGAGATATGGTGCTTTCAAATAGTTTATACATATATGTAACACATAATTATAATAGTTCAGCATAGAGTATGTGCAGGTAATGTGCTGGGCACTTTTTGAGTGTCCTGTGATCTATCCTCCAAAAAGTCTGTGAGGTAGGTAAGGCCTTAACCTGGTTTCACTGAGCTGGAAAGAAGTTGAATGATTTGCATTGTTACTTAGGGGCAGATCGTGACTAAAAGAAAGTAAGTAGCTTTATACAGCCTAGATTATAGCTAATAAAGAAAGTCTCATGATTTGGAACCTGAATAAATACAGATTGTACTTGAAAAAACAACTAGTGTCTCCCCTTCAACAGCCATCATTTGCCTATAGATCCGCAGTAGTAATCCATGAGACCATACTCTATCCATGCTGGGATGAGTTGATCTTAGGAGGACTTTTGCATGCATTCATAGCTACTATAAATTCATGTGTATAATGGCCCTACAACATCCATAAATATTTTTTGCTACAACAAAAAATCCTCATTGTTTGAAGCCCTGCTCTTCAGAACTATAGCAATCATCTGAACACTGCAAAATGATTGACAAGCTTCTCATCACTTGGAGGAGGTAAATATTCACTAGTCATTTGGACAGTAGGTATTATAGCTTGCTAAAACTATACCCTATTATTTACAAATGTTGGAGTGAGAAAGTTTGTGCCCCACCATAAACACATACCTGCCACTTGTATTTGGAATTTAATATTCTGACACTGGGATTTTTCATGATTATAGACATTCTCATTTCCTTCCTTACTGTCTTGCTGAAACTATGATACATTCTTATCACCCTGCACAAAACTCAAGATCAAGTGGATCAAAGACCACCACATAAAACCAGATACACTGAACCTGATAGAAAAGAAAGTGGAGAACAGCCTTGAACAAACTGGTACAGGAAACTACTTTTTAAACAAAATACCATTATTGCAGGTACTAAGATTCAAAAACTAATAAATGGAACTGAAAAGCTTCTGTAAGGCAAAGAATACTGTCATTTGGACAATAGGTAGCCTACAGGATGCAATAAGGTTTTTACCAACTCCATATTGATAACAGATGAATTCCAAAGTATACATAAAATCTCAAAAAAATAGATATCAAAAAATAATAATCCAATTAAAAACAGGGTATATATTTAAACAGAAAATTCTCAATAAAGGGAACGCAAATGGTTGAGAAACACTTCAAGAAATGTTCAACATCCTTATCCATCAGGGAAATGCAAATCAAAACTACTTTGAGATTCTATCTTCTACTTGTCAGAATGGCTAAGATCAATAAAACAAGTGACATCCCTTTCTGGCAAAGATGTGGAACAAGGGGAACACCTTTCCATTGCTGGTGAGAGTACAAACTTGTATAGCCACTATGGAAATCAATATGATGGCTCCTCAGAAAGTTGGGAATCAATCTATCCCAAGACACAGCTATATCACCCTTGGGCATATACCCAAAGGATGCTCCATCCATCCTATCACAGGGACACTTGCTCAATTGTGGATTTATTCATAATAGCCAGAAACTGGAAACAACCTAGATGTCCCTCAACTGAAGAATGGATAAAGAAAATGTGGTACATTTACAAAATGTAGTATTACACAGCTATTAAAAAAATGCCATCACTATAAGAGCAGGAGAGCTGCCCTTGTCCTCCACCAGCAGCAATACTCAGAACAGGCTCTGCACCTCACCTGGGCAGCACAACAGAGCCAATCCTGTTGGTAGCAATGTGAATGAGCCAGCCCCAATATTGTGAGCATGAGAATGCTGTCCCCATTACTCATCTATTATGTGCCCTCCTCCATCCCCCACCCCACCCATCATCATTGAGGTAGATAGGAGAGCTGAGGTCTTAAGAGTAGAAGAGCTGTCCCTGCCTCTCATCAGCTACAGAGTTAGGGAGAGTAGGCAACACAGTAGAGCCTGACCTGAAGGTGGAGGTGTGGGAGAACCGACCTTGAGGATGTATGTAAGAATGGGAGAACTGACCCTCCTGCTTACTCACCACTGCAAGGAGTGAACTAGCCAATGAAATGCAGGAGTGCTCACCCCAGTGGTGAGGACAAGGGAAGGCTGACAGGTTGACCAACCTTGCAACTCTCCAGGCCCACAGCCAGAGTTATGAGTTGGCCCACCCCAACATTCACCTCAGCTGTGATCTGTTGAAGCACATGAAGGGAATGATCCTACTGACTCAAAGCTGCAGGATCTCCATGACACAGGGCAACAACAGGATTACCAAGAGGAGTTCCAATGAGGGCCCAGAATTGATAGTGTAGCAGAAGCCAGAGGCCTTGAACCAGAGTCTTGGCAATGAACACTTGTAAGTAAAGATATATGGATAAAAGTGTTTACTGCCTGATTGACTGTGTCACAATGCAGCTTCCATGATGAGATTGACATTTATTTTCTTTATTTTTTTTCTCTTAAATTTTACTTTTGGGGGAGGTTGCAAGGTCAGAGAGCAGATACGAAAGGATGAGTAAATGAGTGGGATGGAGGTGCATGATGTGAAAGATGCAAAGAATGAATAAAAAAGTAAGTTAAAATAACATCACAAAATTTTTAGGCAAATGGATTGAACTAGAAGCTGTAGTCAGGATATGTTGTATGAGAAAAGAATCTGTTTTCAATAAAAGAAAAAAAAGATGGAGAGAAGACAGATGACATGATTTAAACACATGCAACATACACAAGGCACTGTGTGTATGTATGTGTGTACATGTTTGGGTATGTGGGGGTTATGTGTGTATATGTGTGTTATATGTGTGTGTATGTGTGTGTGCATGTGTTTGTGCATATGTATGGGTTTGTGTGTGTGTGTGTGTGTGTGTGTGTGTGTGTGTGTTTCACAGCAAGCTGATTAAAAGGAGAGACCCTGGACATGAAACTTTCTGTTGAAGTGATCAAAATTTATTAGCTGTGTAAGACTGGACAAATTATATAAATGGTATACTTCAAATATCTATATAGGAGCGATACGAATATTACTACCTAAAGTCATATTGAGACTTAATTAAAATTATAATGCCTAACAATTAGTCAAGTACTGAAATGTTGGACATATTGTCACGAATTTTGCTTGATATGTAGGAATAAATTCCTGTGTGAACCCAGACAATGGCCAATCCCTTCTTCCTAGATGAGAAAAGAAAGGCATAACTGTCATGGACTACTTTGAAAAGCTCTGCATCAGCCCTCTGTCTTAATTTGGTTGTATGGGGAAGGAGAAAAAAAGGCACTCTGAAGAGCTGCTAAGGTGGCATGAGCCTGTAAACACAGCCCCTTGGACTGTTGAGGTTGGATGGACCAGGAATACCAAAACAGCCCATGCAACACACCCTGTTGGGAGAAGAAGTTGACAAGGGGCAGGTGGGGAGCAGGAGGCTCAGGAGGAGGAAAGCTGGTGGCATCCCACAAAAATGAGAGATAAGAAGCCAAAGAGGGCAAGGAGGAGGAGCAGAAATAAAAAGAGTTAAAGAAATTTTCAAAAGGCTAAAATGAAATATAATAAGGGCACAGTGAACTGGAAGTGTATGGTAATATTGTGTTTTTACTTTGTTGTCTAATAGCCCTGCATGTTATCTAACTTACTTTTTGATTGGCCTGAAATTTTTTATCCTTCCAACTCAGTTTTTCAAGTGCTGGGATTCATTGTGAGCAACTGAATTCTCAGCTTTTATTTAAGTCATACTGACAGACCTTGACAATCTACACTGAGCACAAGACAGAGTGCCTCCTTCAAACCACCATAGAGGGGTTCTGGGAAAGTTTGTTTGTTTGTTTGTTTTCAGATCAGTACATTTCAGGATTTCAGAGGGAGTTGGGTAGAGAGCATTGGAAGAGTTGGAAAGGACATGAGATAATTGGAGAGGGAGAAGGAATGAGGAAATGATGTTAATATAGTACTCATGCATGAAATTCTCAAAACAGAACAGTATTAACTTTTAAAATGATGTGTATGGCCTAGACTATATTTCAAAAGAGTTGGTACTCACCACCAATTTACTGAGGCTAATAACACTGGTTTCTCCAGAAAATCAGGGCACCATAATTATAGATCCAGAAACTGCCTTCTCATTTGATCCTGAAACTTACCTCCTTGATACTGTGAAATGACTGTATCACAAGTGTTTAATTAGACTTTCCATGTGAAGTGCAGTTCATTCTCTCACCACCACCTTTTACATGAATCAGCGCCTCGGCGGCCAAGGCACTATCTAGTACAATAGTGGAAATGTTTACAATAACTAGTAATTATGTCAAATCTGGGCCTCCTGAGATATTTCTTTTCTTTAAATCTACAGTAGTCCATACAATGCTAATGGCGTATAAGATTGGAAATCCCCATAGGTAGAAGGGGTGAGATCTGAAATTCATTCTATATTTCAGGAACAATGGCACTGAGTCTGTTGAGTGAATGAAGATCACCAAGGAAAGAGATGGAAGTAACTTTAATTTTCTACATGAATCAAGGACAAATTAACTTAGTGAGAAGACTCATGAAAGAAATGAGTTTTTAAAACAACTGTTTCTTTCCTTATAAGTAAGAGCAGATTTTTCTAAGTGATCTTATTCACAATATTTATTAAGTTCAAGTAATAGATACTTTATAGAGCTCTTGACATTGAAAGTTTCAAGGAAAGAAAACATCCTTGCTTATTCATGCAATTTCCACAAATATTTGAAATCTTTCCTGGCCCCAAATTGTCCCTCAATTTATGGTTCTGGCATGAATAAACATTTTATTATACTTTGAGAACCACGTGAAGTAATATCTTTAGTTCGGACATGAAGAAATGGAAGCCAGTAAAAGTGTTCCACATGCCAAGAAAATCAAGCCAGACATCCCTGATCTGGGAACTGAGCTTGGGTTTGTGTCTGCCAATGAAGAAGGTCACCCCTTGATTCTTTTTCCAACTTGCCTAACCTCTCACTCAGTTCTGCAAGAGACAGACACTCTCCTTATAGCATGTGATAATAATGGTTCTTAGCTTGTCATCCAATGTATTTTTATTAAATGCCAAATTCAGGGTCATTTCATTACACTTACCAGAAATTACAGGTCTCATAATCTTTCAAAAATAAATCAGTGTGAAATTTGTGGATTTTAAGTTCAGTACTTATACTGTGAAAACAAACAAACAAACAAAACAAACAAACAAAAAAACTCCATCGCCACATGGATGTGAATCCCAACTGATGAGCATAAAATAATTTCCTGAAATGTAATCATAATCTCTTTTAACAAGACAAAATCATTCCTGGGTTTTCTTTCACATCATTTACTATGATATCATGTCAGTTTCTCCCTACAAAATATACTATTTACAGCATTTGTAATTTTCTAACAAAATACATGCTGGAAATTGACAAGTAAGAGCCTGGTGTAAGGCACCCTGTAACAAATTTTAAAATCCTTGAGTGAATATCATCATAGCATTTTCCTGCCATGCTTTGCTTCTTGTTGGAGACGCTTAGCAAGATTAGCAAAAATTTAAGCCTAGCAATTTTTTAAGTTGTTTTGTTCCATGTGGATGGAACACAATGTTTGTAAATTCTGCTACATTCTCCTCAAGCAAGCTTTCTTTAACAACCAAAAATCATCTGTGTGATTACAGCACAATTGCCTTGACTTCAATTCGAAATACACCAATTCTTATTTGACATCTGTCCCTTGATTTCTGTAAGTGGCTAGAGTACTTACTCCTTGCCTTACAGAATCCACTGGATGAGATAAGTCAGCACATAGAAAAATACTTTGAACGCTCTCAGGTTTTATGGAAATATAACAATAAGACTACACACACAAATCTGACAGGAGAATAAGACATTTGGGTCTAAGATCTGAGAAACAAATGTCTATAATTGAGGGAGATAATTTCCTTAATGCAGTCTTACTATTTTCCTTCTTTTGCAAAGAAATAACCCCATAACTACTCAAATTTGAATATGCGGTAACCTAAGCATCACTAACTCCATTTCACCCCAGATATAAGAAATATAACTGAACAGCTAGTATCTACTTTCCATTGTATTCTTTGTTAGTTCATGAGACCAAAATCAAATTTAGTTATGTGAGGTTAGGTTTGCTTTCTCTGGGGTCCCTTTTTACTTCCCATTTTACTTTCTAGGATCTACTCACTTTAGAATTTATACTTTCTTGAGCATATTATTATTGTTATTACTACTATATTCCTACTACTACTACTACTACTACTACTACTACTACTACTACTACTACTACTACTACTTTGGGGGCTGATGACTGAATCCACACTCTTGGGCATGTTAGGCAAGCATCCGACCACAGAGCTAAATCCCAAACCCTAAAAGACACACACACACACACACACACACACACACACACACACACACACACGTTGATTGTGGGAACTCGTGTGCTTTTATGGTCTCTCTTAGAATGAGAGTCTATTTCTTTTATTTTATAATTAATTTAATTTTACATATCAGCCACAGATTCCCCTGTCCTCCCTCCTCCTACCCCCAGGTCTCCCCCTCTCCAATACATCCCCAATTCCCACCTCCTCCAAGGCAAGGTTTCCCCTGAGGATTCAGCTCAGCCTGGTTGATTCAGTTGAGGCAGGTCCAGTCCCCTCCTCTCTACACCAAGGCTGAGCAAAAATATCTCAGCATAGGCCCTATATTCCAAAATGACAGCTTATGCACTAAGGACAGGTCCCAGTCACACTACCTGGGGGCCTCCTAAATAGTTCAAGCTAGTCAATTGTTTCACTTGTCCAGAGGGCCTGATCCAGTTCCATGGGGGCTCCTTAGCTATTGGTTCACAGTTCATGTGTTTCCACTAGTTTGGCTCTTTGTCCCTGTGTTTTTTCCACTCTCGCCAATTGTACTCCTGGAGCTCCACCTGGGGCTTGGCCATGGATCTCTGCATCTGCTTCCATCAGTCACTGGATGAGAGTTCTATCATGACAGTTAGGGTGTTTGGCCATGCAATCATGAGAGTAGGTCATCTCGGACTTTCTCTCAATCATTGCCAGTAGTCTAATGTAGAGGTATCTTTGTGGATTCTGGGGACCTCTCTAGCACTTTCCTTGTTCTCCCACTCTGTTCCTGATCTAGCTAGGACCTCCCACTTACCTAAGCTCTCCTTCCTCCCTACCCTTGCCCTCCATATTCCTCCCCCTCACATCCAGTTTGCTCATGTAGATCCCATCCATTTCTCTGCCATTTGGTGATCCCTGTGTCTTTCTTAGGGTCCTCTTTACTAGGTAGCCTCCCTGGAGTTGTGAGTTGCAGTCTAGTTATCCTTTGCTTTACATCTAGTATCCACCTATGAGTGAGTACGTACCATGTTTGTCTTTCTGAGTTTGGGTTAACTCCCTCAGGATGATTTTTTTTCTAGTTCCAGCCATTTGCCTGCAATCCTCATGATGTCACTGTTTTTCTCTGCTGAATAGTATTCCATTGTCTGTATGTACCACGTTTTATTTATCCATTCTTCAGTTGAAGGGCATCTAGGTTGTTTCTGGTTCTGGCTATTACAAATAATGCTGCTATGAACATAGTTCATATTTTATATAAAATCAAAGTAAATTAAACATTTTGGTTAGCTAGTAATATTCTTTTAAAATGGCTGGTTTGATTTTACATAAATCTGATCTCATTATCATGCAGAACTATAATACATTATTTCTTCTAGCTATCTTGGTAACTAAAATCATCTGGCCAACAGAGATTTCTAGGACAGACAAAAGTTTAGTAGAAGTATCACAAAGACTGTGCATAGGGCATGCCATATGCAGATATAGCAATATCAGATCAATGATTTATTAAGATTTACAAATTTATTTTGTTACTTATAGCATTATATAGCTGTCATAAGTAAACTTTTGAAACAGCTGTGGTAAAATTCTGTTTTATTACTATAATAATGGTAATATTCATGTAGGCACATTTTGATTTATTACTAACAATTTAACTCTGGATTTTAAATTTGTAGTAAATCAACAATGTATTAAGTAAAGCATTAAGAATTCAGATTCCCTAGTATGTTTATTTAATACAAATTGGGGCTAGGCTACAACACTGTTGTAGACAGCAGACTTATCATGTCTCAGACTTTGAGCTCAATATCAAGACAAGGAGAGAGAGATGGATAGAAGGAAGGAAGGAAATGTGGAGAGTGGGAGAACAGGAAGAAGAACAAAACATGACTTATCTCCAATGTGACAAAAACACACAACAAACCAACTTTAAAAAGGAAGAATTTATTCTGCCTCCCAGTTCCAAGGTCCAATCAGTCATAGCAAGGAAATGCTGACAGCAGGAATTTGAGACAACAGGTCATATAGCATGTACAGAGTATGAATACTGGTGCTCAACTTGAGTTCTCTTTTTAATTAAGTCCAGGACCCTAGCCCATGAAATTATGTGGCCACTAGTTAGGATATGTTTTCTCACCTCAATTTCTCTAGCAGAAAATTCCTCATACACAAGCCAAGGGGCTTGTCTCCGTGGTGATTCGAGATTCTGTAAAGTTGTCAACCAACAATTGTGATACTAGGAAGGGGAGGGAAGGAAGGAAAGAAGAGATGGAGGGAGGGAGATTTTTTGTAAAGTATAGCAAATATGTTTCCTAGTAGTTAAGTTTGTATACACAGCTAGATTCATTCAGTAAAGGGCATTCAAATAAGACATTAATTATTCTGTTAATTTTTTCCACGTTGCCTTCATTTTCATCAATGGATTAGTGTAATAATGCGTTTGGTCTAATATAAACTTAATGATAATAATTTAATAGCTATTTGAAAATTATCACAAAAGATATGGCAATGGTCCACCTTCACACTACATATAACTGGGAAATTACTAAACTAAACATTGGAAGTATTTATGAAAAACTTAAAAGTGTAACTCAGGTGTTTTTAACTGAAAGAGCTAGAGGGAATTCCAAAAACCAACTGATGGCGCCCCTCCCTAGGGTCAATGCTGCCTGTAGCATGAGATCCTGAAGAACTTAGCAAATACTACAGTGAGTCTGAGATACCTTCAGTTTACAGGAGAGCCCCAAGGAAAGATGACAAAAAAAAAAAAAAAAAAAAAAAAAAAACCCATAAGCCTAGGCTGACTGAGCCAAACCCCAGAGGGGGAACCTCCCTGGAATGCAGATGCTCAGGCCTGCCCCACATTCCTAACACAGGCTGCCAAGGGTTATAATCTCTAGTTCACTCTTCTGGACTCCTTGGGAGTCGAAGTTTCCTTCTCCAAGCTTGCTATAGAGATTCTCCCATTGTTTTTTCTGAGGACAAGGTTTGACTCATGCAAACGTTAATTTTTTTTTTTTTTTCATCTCTGGCCAATGCTTTAATTTATCCTTGACAATGTTCTCTCTCACACAGAGACACAAGAAAGGCAGCTTTGCTGTGTCTCTGGAGATGGCCGCTGTAGAGTAAATTATGTTTTGGCAAAGCTTCCTAGTGCTGTAGGCTTAGCAAAATAAATGGCATGCCCAGATCAAAAAGTTGTAAATGGACACAGCCTGCTCTCCGTTGACACGCCAACTTAGTGGAATCGCTACGCAGAAAACTAAAAAGCTGGGATAGCTGAAGTCCTTAACCAGCAAACTACCTCAGCGAGTGAAAACCCAGAGTGCTGTCCATTTTTTCCAGTTATTGCTTTATTTCTGAGGTTACTCCTACGTTCAGATCCAAAACCAAATCTCTTTCTCACTCACATACAAATGTACAGATGCACATACTAGGTGGACAAAAGTAAATTGTGTTTTATATGGAAGAGAGGGGAGACTGCAATAAAAAGCCAACAGTTGATTGGCTGATGATGTCAGTGATTCTAACAGCATACTGAAGGACTTTTTTTTCAATCCTGTCTCTATTAAGCTTGACCTAAAATGACTAATTTAATTTAGAGCCTGTGCACTGAGTGACACACTGGTTTAAGACATGTATCAGTAATGAGAAAATAATGCCAAAGGTAGGAAGGTGAAGGAGAAAAATAACAAGGATAAGTTTCATTTAAACTGCTGATAGAAATGATTTTAGTATATCATTAGTTTAAGAAGTGGTACAAGAATTACAACGGGAATGTAATATTTAATATATAATTTATTAAAATAAATAATTACTCATTTTACTTGTAAACTGGATGCATGGACACACAAATGACAAGATATGCATTTTTTTCCTCAGTTATTTCTTCAGTAAGATAAAATCTGATTTCAAAACTGGTGAAAATATTCAATAAAGAATCAAAAAGATTCTTAACACTGAGATCACAATGTTTGAGAACTTCAATTTGCTATTCCATAAAGACAATTCAACAGTTTCTTTAAGAACATCAACTGTGGTCTTACTTGACTGGAAATCAAATTCACTTTTGCCATTTATTAACTCTGTGACTCTGATCAAATTATTTAAATTTTCCTTGCTGCAATTCCCTTATCAACATGAACTAAAGAACAGCCTATCTTTCAAATAGTTGTTCTTATTATAATACCCAGTGAGCTAAATTTCATAAAACATTAAAAGCACATGAAGTACAGAGTTGTCTTATTATTGTTGTTATTACCATTATTATTATTTTATATGTTATTTTGAGACATAGTTTATGTAGCCCCGTTACCCTCAAACACACTTCTCCTGCCAAGCCTCTACAATGCTGAGATTATTGAAGAACATCACCATCCAAGACTTCATAGTAAATACTTGTTAATATAAAAGTATGACCTGGGCAGAGTGGTGCATGCCTATAAGCCCAGAATTCAGGAAAGCAAATGTCACATTTTGGAGTATTGGGCTTACATCGACTACATGCTAAGACCTTGTCTCAAAACAAAGCAGACTTAATTATCACTACTGCAGAGAAGATCTTGAGAATATTTTCAAGTCATCTACATCTTATTAGGTTCATATGTATAAAAGACTAAGTGGAAAGAAGTCCATCCATGCATAAGATGTATATTCTAAATAGTTATAATTCTATGGGAACACTTGGTTAATTCATATCCCCCCTTTAAACTGCTGATACTCTACAAATCTGGCAAATTAGCCAATTTTATTTCATCAGCATGTATCCTAAGTGAAAATGAAATGAGGGCTGAAACAAAATGGAATTCATGGTCATATGATATAAAATCAACATGGAAGAAGAGTCAACCTCAGTACAAAGACATTATCCATAACTCATTAAGTTTTCATCTTTCATGAGCAACGTGTTACTTAAGAATTTAAGAGTTTGATATATGCACTGCATTGCATTGACTGCTAAAAATGTATTAAATTTTACTCTCAATGATGAATCTTTCTGAAACCTCCAAATCAGTAGTCTTATGAGGTTTCAGTGAAGATTAAGTAGGCATATCGTGGGTCCCGTGTAGCATCTTAACCTCTTCCAGTGAAATTAAGTCATTCAACTTCTTATTAAGTCTCTTTTTGTTTAACTAACAACAGCTTACAAACATCCCAATAGGGAGAGAACAAAAATATGCGAAGTAAAATATGTTTGGAACAGAGTAACCAATGGATTGTTTAATGATTCGAAGTCACCAAGTGTGGACAGGCAAGCATCTCTTTGCTTGCTTATCTACAAAATACCCTAATGTATGCCAGCATGAAGAATAATCCTAAATAGGGTTTCAGCCCACACCAGAGATTGATACTCAAAGGCCTTAAAGTGTGGGAAAACTTAAGAGGTTTCCAGTACATTTCACTTGTTAAGTCAACTTGAGAGTTTATTGGAATTTAGTACTTACTAAGGATGCCATGTGGAAAGCATTTTATGTCCAATCTTATAATAAATAACTATAATGCATTTCCTCTGCACTTATTTCCTCTAATCCTTGCATGCAATATTTGAAAGTATCTAATCCACCATTTATGAGGGGAAAACCCTGGGTGAGGAAAGTCACAAAACCAGCAGCCAGCAGAAATTTGGTGTGACTCTACATTCATGGACTATCAATTTGAGTCCTTAATAATTCCTGAAAGTTTTCAGGAGTTACCTTCTAAACATGGAAGGTTCAGTTTTCTTGGCCACTACTAAAAGAACTACTTTAAATATAAGGACAATTCCATATAACTGGAAGGTCTTCATGAATTTGAGAAAACTGTATGAAGGAAAAAAATTCTTCTATACCTATATTCCTATCATCAACTTTCTTCAAAGATCCACTTTTCACTTTATGTTCAGCACATAGCAGAGCCCAGTAGATCACTTTCCTCCACAGCCTCCTGCCTTTTGGGTACTGATCGGTTCATAAACAGCCTAGCAAGACAGAGACCATCAATTCAATAATTATTGATGTCACCAGAGAAAGACATTGAAACGAAACAAATGAAGAGGCCCTTATAGAGTATCAATCACCTAAACTCCCTCTTGGGCTCCTCTTGTGTCAGGCAGCTTATTATCCACTAATTGTGAGACTATTTCCAGCTCAAACACTTGATAACCTGCCTATCCTTTTTAGACCTCTTTCTCCTGGATATCTTGCCATTTTGGTTGAATCCTCCTCGTACCATCTCCTCAGTTATTACAACTCAGAGTGCACCCTTCTCAAAGAAAGTATAATCATGAGACTTGATAAGAATGTGTGCTTTTTAATATCTGTTCACAGGACATGGAAGAAGTTACAGACACTATTTGGAATGGCTTTAGTGTGAGTGTAACAGACAAGACAGTAAGACCGAGGATACATGATCAATATGTTACCTATCTTTCCTCTTCTATCTTTGCAATATATGTTTGAACATAGAAACACACAAATGTGTACATTTCCTGCATGTCAAGAGTGGGAGTTCCACAACTTCCTAATATCTCCCAGATCATGCATGCATGTAGACAGATGCTGATCAGCAGACCGGCTAGAGCTACAGTAGAAACTGAGCCCTGGGTAGCATTTAAATGAAAAGGTAGCAGGTACTGAAATAAATTTTCACATTAGAACAACAGAGGCCAATAAGTCTGTCTTGTCAACAGGTTTCAGTGACTTCTGAGATTAAATAATATGGATTTAACTCTAACGTCAACTAAGATGTCATGTAATATGGACAAATGGGAATCATGATGTTAATTACTATTTCAAAAGAAATAGAGAGAAAATAAGTGGTTCCTGTTCTACAGCACAGAGAGGTATGTGGACATCTCCCTAGTCTTTCAATAAGCAGTCCAAATAGGTCCGTACAACTACTGTGAGCCTGTTTTATTATTTTTAAAACCATTAATTGAGCTAAAATGACTGTCTATAATAGGTTTAAAGTATTAAGAATAGTAATGCCCATTTTAAAGATAGCCATAATTTTCAATACTGATGATTAATATACCTCAAACTTTAATTCAAAATAGTGAAAATAGCCTCTATTGAGGACTGATTGTTGCTGTATCACCCTGTTTAATTGTAATTATTTCCTTTATTGTTTCAATATTCAAGACCATTAATGCAATATCATACTCCAGGTAAAAAAGAAAAGGACAGGAATAAATACATTAAGAATAAATTAGTTTTGTTCCCAAATTAACTAGCTGTCATGAGGTATAGCAGGGAGTGAAGCTGTAGTGCAATCTCCTAGGCAAAGTTCTATGAAGGGATATGGTTCACTTTGAGTTCAGACTTGAAGAACTAAGTCATCATATCTAACTCCGTAGATGTCCATGAAGATCACCTCTAAGCTAGCTGCTAAAGGACTATTTGCTGAGAAAAGGACTTAAGAATGACTCTGGATCAGAGAACAGTGCACACACAAAGTCAGGAAGTTAGCAGCTCTGGTACAATCTCAGAAACCAGGAAGCAGAGACCACTGAAGCTATAAAAGCTTCAGCTCTGGGCATTTCTTGTTCCAGCTCTGAAGAGTCCTGGCTTTGTCTCCAGATGTTTGTCTGTGTGAAATGAAAAAAGTTATCAAATATTTATCTATGTCAAAATAACTTAGCAGGCCTAAGAGTAGTTCCCTTGGGGAAGAAATGAATTAAAATGCTGGCCCTGATGTGTATCTGGGATTCTAGGCTTCAAGAGTGGTCTCACCCTACCATCCTCAAATGCTAAATTAGACTGGGCTGAATGTACATGTATGTATATTTGTAGTTTCTGCTGAATACCTAATTTCCTCTTGAGGATTGAGAACTTTGGTGTGGTGATACTTTACTTGTGCTCTAAGAAAGAAAACTTATCTAGGGATCAGAGGACAGAGCTAGCCACCAAATAAGACATAGAAGTTAGGCGGTGGTGGCACATGCCTTTAATCCTGTCCCTAGGGAGGCAGAGATCTGTCTGGAGCTCTGTGAATTCAAGGTCACACTGGGAACAGAGGCAGCATGGTGACACACACCTTTAATCCCAGGAAGTGATGGCAGGAAGCAGAAAGATATAGAAGGCATGAAGACCAGGAGCTAGAGGCTTTTAGCAGCAGTTCAACCGAAACCCTCAGGGGTCGGGACTCTAAAGAGACTTTCAGTCTGAGGATTCGTGTAAACAAGATCAGCTGAAGAATTGGCGAGGTGAGAAGTGGCTGTGGCTTGTTCTGCCTCTCTGATCTTTTCAGAATTTACCTCAATATCTGCCACTGTGTTTTGTTTTGTTTTTTATTAATAAGACCACCTAGTAATTGATCTTATATTTTGGCATAAATTAGACAGAGCCTTCCTTGGTGATCAGAACTGTACTAGAACTAGTTAAGCAAAAACAAAAACAAACAACCCAAAACACTAAATGTCTTTGCTTGCGTGTGTGTGTGTGTGTGTGTGTGTGTGTGTGTGTGTGTGTACCTGTGTGCGCGCGCGTCTGTGTGTGTGTGTGTGTGTGTGTGTGTGTGTGTGTGTGTGTAGGGGGAGTTGGAGAAGTGAGGGTTTGAGGTTTGGGTATCCAGAGCCCATAGGAAGACATTTGATGTCATGTCTTACAAGCTCTCCACTTCAATCACTTGAAAATCTCAGACTTGCTGTTTCAGTGAGACTGGCAAGCTCAAATCTGTCAGAAACCCTGTTTTGTCTCCAGAGCACTGGCCATGGATGCTGGTGTTTGAAGCTCAGGTCTGCAGGCTTACACAGGCCCTTAACTACTGAGCCCCTCTCTCCCCACCCCTGACTAACACCAAGTATCTTGATGAGGCTTTCTAGTTGGTGCTATTTCCAAATGCCACAGTTTGTGTTTTAAAGAACTAAAGACATCACATTTCATAAGTCACCCAGACAGTGCTCTCAGGAGCTGCTACCTAGTTCTGACTGGGCATTCCCTTTGATCATGGTATCATTTCCCCTTAGAAAAATCATAGCTGAGATTAGCTGAGATGCTACGTCCAACTAAATCCTGACTCTTAATATCTTTCTAGTGTATCACCAAATCTAGGTCCCCTGAAGACCCCCATCACTGCCTAATTCAGAGAACGTTCAAAAGTTTTATTGTTTCTTTTGTTGAAATAGGATCCCTAATTTTCTGTCCCTTTACCACCAAAAAACAAAAACAAAAACAAAACCCACATTTTTGTTTTCTGGTTAGGAAAAAGGAAACCACAGGAAAGACACTGGTTTCTGGACCATGTATACCAAGGCATTCAGTTGTTCAGTTGGAGAAAGACTTGAAAATGTAAGTAATATAGGTAATGTTAATGACTTTAACTTACAAAATATGAGCATTAGAATACCTATTGTGAGAAGGTTAAAGCTTAGGCTGTTTAGTGTGGCCCCAGCTGCTACTGGAAACAGGCAGGTCTATGGAGAACTCTCACTGAGTGCCACTCCGAGAAGTAAAGTCACAGCTCAAAAAATAAGGTCCCTTGTGTTAATTATGTGTGTTAACAATTCTCCAATATTCTAGAAATTCAGGGTACTTTATTACACATTACAAGGTATACATGACTCACTTTATTAATAAATGAAGCCTAGAAAATGTTTATTTGGCTTACATTATGATTCAGTTTCTATTCTCATTTAATTAAGGCTGTAGTGTGCTCTGCCTTTTCCCCCCTTTCATGGAAAACCCACTCATTCTTTAGATATAAGGGTATTGACTGATGAGATTTAAGAGCTGAATCCTTCTTAGGCATTACCTGGTCCAGAGGAGTCTGTATTCCCTGAGGTTGGTCCTCCATTGGATGCCTTTTGCATCCAGATAGGGGGAGAAAACTGCCACTTGGGGAATACAAGGTGTCCTTCAAGCTCCAGAATGCCTAGGAGAGCAGCTAAACTGTAAATGCAAATTTCTAACTGCTTGACTGTCCTTCCCTATCCTGCCTTCCACTCTCTCACAACTGATGTGCCCGAGTGACGCCTCCAAAATAAGGAATTTCTGCAAGAAAAACTTCCAATCAGGAACCTCTTTCTCAGGGGAAATAATCCAATAGAGCTAATGCAATAGTAACAAAAATGATGTAGACATTGTTCTAATTCTTGTAGATTCTTCCACTCAACTAGAGATTGAGGTAGAGCAAGAACATATGTCATGTGAAAGCAGAGTTCAAAAAAAAAAATTGAATTTCAAGGAAAGGGATATATTATGATTTTAGTAACAAGACATGTGAACAGTGGGAAGAAATAAATTGGTTGGCTGAATAAAAAAGATGTTTCATAAAGAAAGTGATTTTTTAAATATTTCTTCAAAATCAAGAAATTGCTGACATTTTTGTTGCCAGTCAGGGTAGAGGGACAGAGTGAACAAAGTAAAAGGCCTAGAGGTCTCATATGTGAAGCTGACAGAGCAACAGAGCAAAGAAAAGGCCTGTGCAGAGGTCTCTTATATGGGGCAGACAGAAGAAAGTGAGGTCTAACATAGCTAAGAAAGCATGTAGTGGCCGAATGCTGAGGCTTATGAACATCAGAAGAAAATGACACTTCTAATGGGCAACTGGGGTCATTCATGGATGTCTGAACATTATTAGTGTGTTAGATTCAGGTGAGGAAGGAGAAAGAAAAGGCCTGGAGGTAAACCTCAGTAGTCTGGTTCCTCAGCTTTGATCTAGTTTAAATCCAGTTAGGGATCGCCTCTTAGGGTAAGAAACCCAAGTGCTACCTGCTAAGGATTCTTAATATTCCCAATGCCAGCCTAGACTAAGGTATGAGAATAGATCCCATCCAGAAAAGCTGGTAATGTCTTTATCATTTTGCACCCTGATCCAGGATGAAGAAATAAAAAGCAAGATTAAATGACAAATATAAGGGACTTGGTAGGCTGGAAATCAATCATGGTGTATAGGACAGCCGATGGCCTGTGGCTTTGTCAGAAGGAGAACAAGTTCAGAATAGAAATAATGACTGAGAGAGACTGAAAGAGATGAAAGCCTGAACATCACGCTCTGGACAAACAGGTTCATTAATTATCTGAAATGTGTATGAGGTCAATAGTGGAGAATATCACAAGTGGCCTAACCTAAGAAAATCATAGTGTTGTGGCTGTGATGTAAAAAAAAAAAAACAAAAACAAAACAAAAAACAAAACAAAAAACAAAACAAAACACAAAAACAAAACCAAAAACAACAACAAAACAAAACACCATAAAGGAGATGCCAACTTTCATCCACAATGGAAAGACATAACGACACTGTATTGGAAAGTAAACTGTACGTTCAACCACCCTATTACATTAAAACAATAAGTGAATGACAGCTTCCCTGGTCCATAAACCAAGTCTAAATGCCGTTTTGTACCAAGAAATTGACAGCCTCCAAGCTGTACAAAATGTCATAAATGACAGGCAAAGTCATGACTAGTCACAGCTTACTCCAGCATGGAAACCAAGGTCTGTGTTTATAAGACCATCTGGAATTCGCTATGAGCTCCAGAAGTGGATGGGCACCTCTGGGGTTGGCTGCTGAGCTATGGCAGCCATCGATGGTGCCCTGGGTTGAGGCAAGTGGCACCTGCTAGCAGGACTCTATGAATAAAAATAGTAACATTGCCTCTGTGTATGTCTCTCATTAATTCACCTATACTGGAGCTATGCTTCCACAGGAAAACTGGGGCAGGGCATGCCACGAACCCAGTCTTAAAAGCACTGAAAATCACCCATCTAATCAGGTACCAGGATCTATCTCTGCACTCCAGCCAGCCTTCTTCTGGAGTTCTCCAGACTGCACAATTGAAGATTCACAACCCAATTATAACAACTGAATGAGGTTGCTTTACCAAACTACTTGAATGAGGCTGGCCTTATTTTGCATGCTCTTGACTGGAGTAACTGCAACAGCCAGGATAACTGTCCAGTTGATCCAAGTAGATGGCCCTCAGAACTGGGGCAACCACTAGGCCAAATTCCTGTTCAGGGTTCTATAGAACTCTGGGGATTTTAGCTGGCAACTGTTCTGAAGAATTTAGCTGACTGTAAACAATTTATAAGAGAAAATGGTTAAGGGGCGATACTAAAGTTTAACAGAATCCGAGGGATGGAGAGGAGATGCTGTAAGCAATAAAATTCCGACACATGATGTAGAGGTCAACTATGTTTGTTGAATGTTACATAGGATCCCAGAACTGAGGGCAGCAGACAGCTGAGGGTGTTTTGTAAATGGAGTGCTATCAGAATGGGATGGAAGAAAATAAACAGGAAAGTCTTGGTGAAGGTAGCTAAGAGAGTATCCACAAATCACTGACTACTAAACATTCTGGTGTTCTAGCAAGGCCAACAGGAAAAGATAGACTCATCCCAGGAACGGTTTAGCATCCGTGATGGGGAAAGAGTTGCCCACGGTTTCACTCATTTCATTAGCAATAAATGTCTCATGCATTATCCAATTCAGACACTGATAGTTATCGAAAAAGCATTCAGTTTCTGGGGAAAAACATCATCTTCCTTAACTCAAGTGCTGCCAAAATGTATTTCATTTTCCTTCTTTCACAGACATGGTGTTGCAACAAAATTACTATTTATAGAATGGATGAAGATAGCTTAGGTATTAATCCTAAATTGTCCACTTACTATGCAACTTCCTACAATGTCATATACCTATTTCCCTACATAAATTCAGAAAAATAAGGCTTGTTTCAATAAAATTCTATTATGAACCCATGAGAGAGTACATATAAAGCCCCTTCTCTATTTATAGTTACTGTTTCTCACTTTTTACCTCTAGAACTCATATGCCAGCCACAAATAGTTGTCCTGTAAATATTTGCTAGGTGGAATGAATGCCATTTAATATACATACTAGTCCTATAAAGTAGGTATCATTATTCTTGCATTGGAACTGAGCAAGATGCATCTTCAGGAAGAGCTTCAGGTAGTCAGTTGCAGAACAAAGATTTGAAACCAAGAGAGGGCAATGCACATAAATGCTTTCCCACTATGCCATACAGAAACTGAGTACAATGTAGGACTTTGCCATTCAAAAGACAACCACATGAAAGCTTCACTGGGAGAAATCTCAACAAAGACGGCTGAGCACAAAGTGTTTTTATGTTCTGTTTCATTTCAGAGATTCTTATTGTAATTCAGTAATTAGGTATCTCATCCTCAGACTTCTATTTCCAGCATTTGTTCTGTTACCATAATGAGAACATCTCAGTAAAGTGCAATGAGCATCTCAGTCTCTCATAATGGAATGTGGTCAAAAAAAAAAAAAAAAGACTGTGCAATGAAAAGGAAGGGCAGGAACAAAGAGGGAATTAAATATAGACAGACTTAGTCCCAGGCTACTCACACCAATGGTTTTTCTTAGAAAGGGTTGAGTGAGAGAGATGTGATTCAAAAATCATGTTCTCCGTGCTGGGTCTGTCCTAGGAAGAATGCCCAGCTGTCACGCTAATGTCCCACCTGCTCTGCAGGCCTGTTTCAGACTCCAGAGAAAAGAACTTGGAAGAGGCTGAAAGGAGCTGAACAGCTGACAAGAAAGCAGATTAGAACATTGAGGAGCAACCTGCCATATGATGTTCACGGAAAAGGCCCATTACAAGATGCCGCTTTCGCATTTCCACACATTAGCCAAAGAGAAAATACTCCCCCCTCCCCTTATCTGAGAAAGCTGGCTTAGGTTGACAAACAAAAGTACAGTGCATTTTAGACAGTCTCAAGCTGGGAGTTTGAGGACTTGCTGCTTTTAAAGCACATGCAAAAAAAAAAAAAATGCAATGCTGTTGAAATATATTTTCAAGTTGTATCAGTGGGTTTGAGATAGCACACTTACAATATGCTGTGCTTGAAAGGATTACATGCTTCCACGGTTATTAAAGAGGTTACAGAAGCATAGAAGTGCTTTCTAGATAACAAGGTTTTACATATAAACACATATGGCTAAATCATATGTTATAATTTATTTTTACAATCAAACCAAACCCTGCTGCTTCTAATTAGACAATATACAATGGTCCCAGGACCTGTTGGTTGCTGAGTGGTCATTATCATTCTATTTATAAAGACTCAATACTAATTGTAATGTGTGTGCATATATAAGCTATGATTCAAGATGCATAACTCCTTCCCAATAACTCTATAGTGCCTGCTGGAAGTGCACTCTAGGTATGTAAACATCACTGCTCTGCCAAAGCAATTAATCAGTCAGCTAAAGCTGTGCACAGTCTTGCCAGTACAATCAGAAGTCAGACCTAGAGGGGAGTACCAAAGCAGTGGCAGAGAACAAAACAGGTATCACACTTGGGAATGTGGCTCTGGAAACAGAAAGACAAAGGTAACTCAAACTATAGCTGTTGTTTGGAGAAATGTTACGATTAACATTATACTAAGTGTGTTAGCTTCAGACTAAAAGGTCACATTTCTGGGCTTACTTCCCACAATGGGACACAACACTGCATATTCCCAGGCACCAGGGTCTGAAGATGGACCCTCTAACCTGAGCTTTCTGAGGTTTGAGTTATGGTCCTTGACACTTCCTACTCTTACTTTGCATCTGTATAGTTATACACACTTGAGGAATATAGTTGCATACATACAAATACGAGTGCATACCTTCCTATCTCTGATAAAAAAATATACTCATATTTACAGTATTATATCCATGAAAACTCTAGAAGTTATTTCAATTATGCATTTTTAATTCAAAGTTTAAAAGTGTGAGAGTCTCAAAGGAATGAATATGTAGCTATGTATAACACAACTTATAAATATACACATGTGCAGCAGAGGAAATGAGTTACTTTAGTGAAGTTGCAATAGTATACACAAAATATCTAAGTACTTATTAATTCATAAACAATAGAAAATTTATATAGTTTCTGCAGCCTGGAATGTAGGATAAAGTCACACAACTTGGTCTGTCCTAGAGAAGCTTTTCGTTCTGCATCCTCACGTGGTGTGTCAACACTGTCCCAACACAGTAGACAATAGAAGTGAAGAGAAGTCACACTTTCACACCTTGTTTACATGGGCATGGATGACATCCATGAGAACCTACTGGAGTGAAACAATTCCTGAAAACCCAAAGTCTTCATACCATCACATTATTAAGTTTTAACATACAGAATTTGGGAATGCATATAAAACAATGTAGGCTAAGCAATTAGTAGGCTGAGAAAAGTGAATTCTGGCATGCATGCTTACAGCATTGAGAAGGCAGGTAATGAGTTCATATTCCCAATTATATGGAACTCAGAAGAGCACCTTAGTTTCTTGAATGTCATACATATGTGTTTGCAAATCCGAGTGTATTTCTGTTATTGACAGGAATGGAAAAAAGGGTCAGTATTAAGAAATTGGGATGATAGACTAGAAAGGGGATGCAGTATTGCAAAGGTTTTTACCTCTTTGGAAACAATGCTTGTCATATAAAATTATGATTAAAGGTACTCATGGCTTGACAAAATATAAGAAGTAATGAATTCTAGGTGGTTTTTATGGTTTACTTCTTTTGTTCATTAAAAAAAGGACAACTAATTTAGGACATTGCATGAAGACTTCCATATTAAAACCTAGATATTACTGCTAAGGATTAACAGGAGATACATGATAGAGTATGATTAACCAGTCATGGATTGTCATGCATAAACCCAGGAATGTCATACTACAAAATCAGAAAGGGAGACAAGAGGTAAGCTATAACAACCTAGGAATCAGATAAAAGATGTTTTTTCTTCCTAGGAAATTGATACCAGATTTTATTGAAGGAATATTTAGAGCAGTAACACTAACGGTTAACATGTGATGGTTCCTATGTGAGTGTTGCTCTTCTAAGCACACAAATATAACATTCAATTGGATTTTCTTTTCCTAACAACCCTGTAAAATGAAAATCATTGTAATTATCATTTTAGAGATGAATTATGGGATGTTTATGAGATCTGTGTGTTAAAATGTATTTTTACTGTTGAGGATAAGAAATGTTTCAAGTTTATAATGCTGTTCCATTTCAGGAAATAGAGTCATCTATATGTTGGTTTATCTTACATCAGGGAGAAAAGGCATACAAATGAAATAGACTGAACTAGGATTAATGTCCTTTACAATTAGCAGGAGACTTATATAGCAAAAAAAAATATTATGTTTCCTAGTTACAATTACTATTGCTGTGATGAAACAGCCGAACAGCTTAAGAAGTAAAGGATTTATTTGGTTTACACTTTCACATCACTGTTCATCAATGAAGGAAGTCAAAGAAGGGATCTAGAGGCAGGAACTGATGCACAGGATACAGAGGAGTGATAGTTACTGACTTGCTCTCCATGGCTTGCTCAGACTGCTTTCTTATAGAATACAGGACCACCTGCCTAGGATGGCACCGCCCACAATGGGCTTGGCCCTCCCCCATCAATCACTAATTAAGAAGATACCCTACAGGCTTGGTGTACTGAAGGCATTCCTCTCAAACTACTTCAGCTTGTGCCAAGTTGACACACAATTAGCCAGCACAACATATTGTTTTGAATTACTGTCACAATTATCTCTATAACTTTCTAAAATAGTAATACCAAAAGCTATAATTTATTGAATATTAATGACAGGTTTGACACCAGGATAATCTCCACATATATTAATTCTATTCAAACAAGAACTCATGAGATAAGTGACTTGTAAAAATTATAAAAATGTAATCTAATCAGTGAAAAAATAATATGGAAACAATAACAAACTTTATTCAACTATTAATTTTACAGGAGTAATGTTTTGCATTGTTTAGCATTAGGGAAAAGATAGACATGCGTGTTTTCATTACACGTGGGCAAGTTGCTTGTTCTTAGAATTTAATCCTCTTCAAGTTCAGTTCTTCAGTTTCTTTTTCTACAACATGGATCATAATACTAGACACCTCATTGTGAAAACTGAATGTAATATAGCATGTAAAATTTCATTCACATGACTGTCTGGCAGACAAGAACACAAGTGTTTTACTCCCATATGAATTTAATGAGTATAATTTTGGAATACAAAATAGAATCATGTATAAAAGGTCAGAGTGTCATTAAGATTCATCCTCCACTGTATCTAAACCATGAGAAAGTGTGTTATAGTTTGGAGAAGTACACAAATATAGACACAAAGTTACCTACTTTCTCAATTTTTATGAAAATAAATGACCCCATCCAATAGGAAATTATATACAATAAATGCTATGTTTCTTGATAGAAATGTATGTAAATACTAACAATGGCTTTAGTCTTGCATTTAACATCTTCTTCAGCTTTAGAGACTACAGTAAAGTCTAGGAGGAAGCTTAGTTGTACAGTACTTGTTTAACAAGCCCCTGAAATTTAATCCACAACAAAGGAAGTCATACAGATTACTAAATAGAGAGAAATTTAGTGTATCATCCTAGTTGAAAAATTGGTTAAAACAACTTTCATGGCTACGTCTTTGCTAGTTTTAATTACATCACATTGTATTGTAGGAGGCAAAGCTATGTTAGCGAACAACAGAGACGCTGTTTAGTTGGTAGAAATTTGTTTAGTTGGTAGAAATGCGTCTGTTTCTGAACTACTTATGTCCCCATCTTTCCACTATTAATACTGAGATACACACATAGGTGTAGCAGGAATCTTAAAGGTACCTATTAATAAAATCAAACCTGAGGCAATTATTGGGGGTGAATGCTGGAAGAGCAGAGACACCAGAACAAACCACAGCTACCTCACCTCGCCAGTTCCTCAGCTGATTCTGTTTCCTCAGACTGGAGCCTCTGAGTCCTCAGCCAGAATGGCTCTCAGCTGAACTGTGCTGCTCCAAAGCCTAAAAGCTTAACCAACCAAAATGCTTCTAGTTTCTAGTCTTCACGGCCTTATATGATCTTCCCCTTTCTGCCTTCACTGGGACCAAAGGCTCGCTTTCTGGGATTAAAGGCGTGTGTCGCCATGCTGGGCTGTGTCCTTGAACACACAGAGATCTGCCTAGCTGCCTCCCAAGTGCTGGGATTAAAGGCGTGCACCAGCACCGCCCAGCTTCTGCTGTGGCTTGCTCTGATCCATTTTCTAGCCACCATTTCTGGCTCTGTATCTAGTGGCTGTCTGTTCTCTGACCCCAGATAAATTTATTAGGGTGCACAGTATTGCGGGGAACACCTCTGTGTGATGTTCTCTCCCTTCTTATACTTACTAGCTTCACTCCACTCTTTTGAAGACTAAATGTCATGATCTGATTGATTCGATTTAAAACGCAATAGGTGAAACCTGGGCAAGGGTTCAGTGGTGATTATTTCTAAGACTGACTACCCGAGTTGGATTCCTGAAGCCATCGTGGTGGAAAGAGAGAACTAAGTCTAACAAGTTTTCCTAGGTCCTTCACACATGCACTATGACATGCCCCCTTCCATTACCACACACCACCTGCCCCTAGAATAATAAATAAAAACAAATAAAAACCTAAAGTAAAAAGAAACCCCATAGGAGCTGTATCTCTTAATGAGACCAGTTCATTCGGAGATGATTAACCGAAGAGGAAAGAGCCACTGTGAAATGGGAGCAGCGTTCCATCTTTTGAAACCATAGACAGCACTGCCATTGTGCTTCCTCTGCTCCCCGGCCAGCGCTCCAATATACTCCCATTGCCATGATGTCTCTGAAAGGATAGACTCTGTTCCTCTGAGCTGTGATCTGAAATATGCCCTTCCTCCCTGAAGTTGCTTTTCTCATGTTTGGTCACAACAATGAGGAAAGCAACCAATCTAGAACTAACACAGAACACATGCAAGAGTACCGGAACACACCACTGGTACCAGAACCCGGACGCTTGTTCTGAGAACTCTCACCATGTGGTCCCAGGACTTAAGAACTGATTGGCGGAAGAAGTATTTAAGGATTTGGTGTTGTGGTGGGAGAGGCCTTAGCGTGCTATGAAAAGCTTCATGGGCCATTCCTGCTGGAATTGAGAAGACCAAATGCTGATGTAAATGTAGACAGTGAAATTGTCATATTACGTTTCAGAGAGGGTGAAGGGCAGTGCTGGGAATCAGCCTAGGGAAAATTCCTGATGCCTTGCAAAGGATCTGGCTGTTTGGGCCATGTCAGTAGTGTTTGGGAAAAGAAATTTCAATATAGCATGACATTTGGGCTGTGGCACAGTTATTGCTCACTAAGATTACTGGGATATATAAGATAAAAATTTAAAGCAGGAAAAAATTAAAACTATACAGCTTTCAAGGAAAAGAAAATTAACAGGTTAAGGATGCAGATAAGGATGGAAAAGAAGCCAGCTGTGGTTACTGAAAAGATATTGGACGCGGTACAGAGAAACCATGTGTTTTTCAATGGGCCAATAGGGAATGTGTTTTTATGGAAAGGCCTGAGGCTCTAGCTTCTGAAAATGCAAATTTACTTAAAAGTGAAAATACTGTTCCCTGCTGAAAATGGCTGCCTAGGGAAGTATTTTTCCAGGGTCAGCCACTAAAGCACATGGCTGTGTTCTAAAGGACAAAGGCTACCTTTCAAACTGGCAGCTGCTCATGGCATCATCACTCACATAGTGCTGCCATTATAAGCACAAAAGGAGGGGCCATGATCGCCTACACCGAGGTGCAGAAAGCTTCTAGTTAAAGGTATTTTTGTGTATTGTCACAATTTGAAGTCATGTTCCTTTAACTGTACAATTGCTACAGACTGTTTGCCTTATTTATAGGAAGCCTTAGTCCTTAGGTTGTTTAGGTAGATGAGACTTACAGAGTTATTGTTAACTATGCTTGTTCACCTCTATAATTATGTTAGTTAGGTTATCCAGATTTATAAATACATAGGTCAGATGGACAGGTAATCTTCAACCACTTCATGACCTAGAGAATATGGCATTTAAATAATTTAGATTTCTGTTGACGTGAGACACAATTGCTCCTGGCAGCACAATTTGATCCCGAGAGAATGTTGGGCTTCTAAGACATTTCATTTGGAAGTTTGTCTTCTTGGCACAAAATGGCCTACTGGGAAAGAACTGCCCTTGCCTCAACTGCTGACAGTACAAATGCTGTCCTTTCTGGACAAGCGGGACACAATGAAAGCTACCCCATACTTTGCCAAGACAGGGTAAGATGGTCTTTCAGAATTCCTGCTTCTGAAATGGTCTGTCAGATACTCTAGGCCTGTAGCCAATTTGAATGCACCAACAATACTGAGAAACGTTAGGTGACTGTCCAGGCTGCTAGCTGTCTCTGTCTACTCTTGCAAGACTCCCAAAAGTTGCTTGCGTCCTTCTCCCATTTCTCAGGTATTATTATATTCCTTCTCAGGTCTTTTGATGAGGTTGGAGATTAGCAGTTACAGTTACAACTTAGTATATATACATATATAATATCTTAGATAGAATATATTTGTATTAGACTCAGGTTCTTTAGGATAGGATACCTTTTGGAATGATCTTTGTAACATGCCATCTACCCACGCTCTAGACTTCCCTGAATTTTACTATGTTTTTTTGCTTGAATATTGTTTGCACTTATTGTAATTCCAACTTATCTAAGTCATTATCCCTCATTACTCTTGGACAATATTTGATAACCATCTCTTTGTGTATAGTCTTGTATTAGGTTAGAACTTTCTTATTTAGACAAAAGGGGAGATGTAGTGGATGACATCCCAGCATTGGCCTGGAAGTTCCAACCTCCATTGAGGCTTCAGTATGATCACGCCCACAAGGCGGGGCAGAGGAGGAGTGGAAGACTGAGGAGCAGGAGGAGGTGGCTCTCTTGGTTCTGGAACGCGGGACGCAGGAAGAGACCGAGCAGAGTTCTCCAGAGAACACCATCGGACTGCCCTATACCTTTGCCAGACCCTGCAACCTACCCCTTCATTTGTAAGTTACCCCACAAAATAAACCTCCCTTTTAACTATGTGGAGTGGCCTTAATAATTTCACCAATATGTTTGTGCATATGTATGGGTTTGTATGTGTGTGGTGTGTGTGTGTGTGTGTGTGTGTGGTGTGTGTGTGTGTTTCACAGCAAGCTGATTAAAAGGAGAGACCCTGGCCATGAAACTTTCTGTTGAGTGATCAAAATTTATTAGCTGTGTAAGACTGGACAAATTATATAAATGGTATACTTCAAATATCTATATAGGAGGGATACGAATATTACTACCTAAAGTCATATTGAGACTTAATTAAAATTATAATGCCTAACAATTAGTCAAGTACTGAAATGTTGGACATATTGTCACGAATTTGCTTGATATGTAGAAATAAATTCCTGTGTGAACCCAGACAATGGCCAATCCCTTCTTCCTAGATGAGAAAAGAAAGGCATAACTGTCATGGACTACTTTGAAAAGCTCTGCATCAGCCCTCTGTCTTAATTTGGTTGTATGGGAAGGAAAAAAAAAGGCACTCTGAAGAGCTGCTAAGGTGGCATGAGCCTGTAAACACAGCCCTTGGACTGTTGAGGGTTGGATGGACCAGGAATACCAAAACAGCCCATGCAACACACTGTGGGAAGAAGTTGACAAGGGGCAGGTGGGGAGCAGGAGGCTCAGGAGGAGGAAGCTGGTGGCATCCCACAAAAATGAAAGATAAGAAGCCAAAGAGGGCAAGGAGGAGGAGCAGAAATAAAAAGAGTTAAAGAAATTTTCAAAAGGCTAAAATGAAATATAATAAGGGCACAGTGAACTGGAAGTGTATGGTAATATTGTGTTTTTACTTTGGTTGTCTAATAGCCCTGCATGTTATCTAACTTACTTTTTGATTGGCCTGAAATTTTTAATCCTTCCAACTCAGTTTTTCAAGTGCTGGGATTCATTGTGAGCAACTGAATTCTCAGCTTTTATTTAAGTCATACTGACAGACCTTGACAATCTACACTGAGCACAAGACAGAGTGCCTCTTCAAACCACCATAGAGGGGTTCTGGGAAAGTTTGTTTGTTTGTTTGTTTTCAGATCAGTACATTTCAGGATTTTCAAAGGGAGTTGGGTAGAGAGCATTGGAAGAGTTGGAAAGGATATGAGATAATTGGAGAGGGAGAAGGAATGAGAAATGATGTTAATATGTACTCATGCATGAAATCTCTCAAAACAGAACAGTATTAACTTTTTAAAATGATGTGTATGGCTAGACTATATTTCAAAAAGAGTTGGTACTCACCACCAATTTACTGAGGCTAATAACACTGGTTTCTCCAGAAAATCAGGGCACCATAATTATAGATCCAGAAACTGCCTTCTCATTTGATCCTGAAACTTACCTCCTTGATACTGTGAAATGACTGTATAAAGTGTTAATTAGACTTTCCATGTGAAGTGCAGTTCATTCTCTCACCACCACCTTTTACATGAATCAGCGCCTCGGGGGCCAAGGCACTATCTAGTACAATAGTGGAAATGTTTACAATAACTAGTAATTATGTCAAATCTGGGCCTCCTGAGATATTTCTTTTCTTTATCTACAGTAGTCCATACAATGCTAATGGCGTATAAGATTGGAAATCCCCAGAGGTAGAAGGGGTGAGTCTGAAATTCATTCTATATTTCAGGAACAATGGCACTGAGTCTGTTGAGTGAATGAAGATCACCAAGGAAAGAGATGGTAGTAACTTTAATTTTCTACATGAATCAAGGACAAATTAACTTAGTGAGAAGACTCATGAAAGAAATGAGTTTTTAAAACAACTGTTTCTTTCCTTATAAGTAAGAGCAGATTTTTCTAAGTGATCTTATTCACAATATTTATTAAGTTCAAGTAATAGATACTTTATAGAGCTCTTGACATGAAAGTTTCAAGGAAAGAAAACATCCTTGCTTTATTCATGCAATTTCCACAAATATTTGAAATCTTTCCTGGCCCCAAATTGTCCTCAATTTATGGTTCTGGCATGAATAACCATTTTATATACTTTGAGAACCACGTGAAGTAATATCTTTAGTTCGGACATGAAGAAATGGAAGCCAGTAAAAGTGTTCCACATGCCAAGAAAATCAAGCCAGACATCCCTGATCTGGGAACTGAGCTTGGGTTTGTGTCTGCCAATGAAGAAGGTCACCCCTTGATTCTTTTCCAACTTGCCTAACCTCTCACTCAGTTCTGCAAGAGACAGACACTCTCCTTATAGCATGTGATAATAATGGTTCTTAGCTTGTCATCCAATGTATTTTTATTAAATGCCAAATTCAGGGTCATTTCATTACACTTAACAGAAATTACAGGTCTCATAATCTTTCAAAAATAAATCAGTGTGATTTGTGATTTTAAGTTCAGTACTTATACTGTGAAAACAAACAAACAAACAAAACAAACAAACAAAAAAAACTCCATCGCCACATGGATGTGAATCCCAACTGATGAGCATAAAATAATTTCCTGAAATGTAATCATAATCTCTTTTAACAAGACAAAATCATTCCTGGGTTTCTTTCACATCATTTACTATGATATCATGTCAGTTTCTCCCTACAAAAATATACTATTTACAGCATTTGTAATTTTCTAACAAAATACATGCTGGAAATTGACAAGTAAGAGCCTGGTGTAGGCACCCTGTAACAAATTTTAAATCCTTGAGTGAATATCATCATAGCATTTTCCTGCCATGCTCTGCTTCTTGTTGGAGACGCTTAGCAAGATTAGCAAAAATTTAAGCCTAGCAATTTTTTAAGTTTGTTTTGTTCCATGTGGATGGAACACAATGTTTGTAAATTCTGCTACATTCTCCTTCAAGCAAGCTTTCTTTAACAACCAAAAATCATCTGTGTGATTACAGCACAATTGCCTTGACTTCAATTCGAAATACACCAATTCTTATTTGACATCTGGTCCCTTGATTTCTGTAGTGGCTAGAGTACTTACTCCTTGCCTTACAGAATCCGCTGGATGAGATAAGTCAGCACATAGAAAATACTTTGAACGCTCTCAGGTTTTATGGAAATATAACAATAAGACTACACACACAAATCTGACAGGAGAATAAGACATTTGGGTCTAAGATCTGGAGAAACAAATGTCTAAAATTGGGGGAGATAATTTCCTTAATGCAGTCTTACTATTTTCCTTCTTTTGCAAAAGAAATAACCCCATAACTACTCAAATTTTGAATATGCGTAACCTAAGCATCACTAACCTCCATTTCACCCCAGATATAAGAAATATAACTGAACAGCTAGTATCTACTTTCCATTGTATTATTTGTTAGTTCATGAGACCAAAATCAATTTAGTTATGTGAGGTTAGGTTGCTTTCTCTGGGGTCCCTTTTTACTTCCCATTTACTTTCTAGGATCTACTCACTTTAGAATTTATACTTTTTGAGCATATTATTATTGTTATTACTACTTATTACTACTACTACTACTAACTAACTACTACTCTACTACTACTACTACTACTACTACTACTTTGGGGGCTGATGACTGAATCCACACTCTTGGGCATGTTAGGCAAGCATCCGACCACAGAGCTAAATCCCCAAACCCTAAAAGACACACACACACACACACACACACACACCACCACACAACACACACACACATGTTGATTGTGGGAACTCATGTGCTTTTATGGTCTCTTCTTAGAATGAGAGTCTATTTCTTTTATTTATAATTAATTTAATTTTACATATCAGCCACAGATTCCCCTGTCCTCCCTCCTCCTACCCCCAGGTCTCCCCCTCCCCAATACATCCCCAATTCCCACCCCTCCAAGGCAAGGTTTCCCCTGAGGATTCAGCTCAGCCTGGTTGATTCAGTTGAGGCAGGTCCAGTCCCCTCCTCTCTACACCAAGGCTGAGCAAAAATATCTCAGCATAGGCCCTATATTCCAAAATGACAGCTTATGCACTAAGGACAGGTCCCTGGGGCCTCCTAAATAGTCAAGCTAATCAATTGTTTCACTTGTCCAGAGGGCCTGATCCAGTTCCATGGGGGCTCCTTAGCTATGGTTTCACAGTTCATGTGTTTCCACTAGTTTGGCTCTTTGTCCCTGTGTTTTTTCCCTCTCGCCAATTGTACTCCTGGAGCTCCACCTGGGGCTTGGCCATGGATCTCTGCATCTGCTTCCATCAGTCCACTGGATGAGAGTTCTATCATGACAGTTAGGGTGTTTGGCCCCATGCAATCATGAGAGAGTAGGTCATCTCGGACTTTCTCTCAATCATTGCCAGTAGTCTAATGAGAGGTATCTTTGTGGATCTGGGGAACTCTCTAGCACTCTGGTTCTTCCTATTCCATGAGGTCTTCATTATCATGGTATCACTTTCCTTGTTCTCCACTCTGTCCTGATCTAGCTAGGACCTCCCACTTACCTAAGCTCTCCTTCCTCCTACCCTTGCCTCCATTTCCTCCCCCCTCACATCCAGTTTGCTCATGTAGATCCCATCCATTTCTCTGTCATTGGATGATCCCTGTGTCTTTCTTAGGGTCCCGTCTTTACTAGGTAGCCTCCCTGGAGTTGTGAGTTGCAGTCTAGTTATCCTTTGCTTTACATCTAGTATCCACCTATGAGTGAGTACGTACCATGTTTGTCTTTCTGAGTTTGGGTTAACTCCCTCAGGATGATTTTTTTTCTAGTTCCAGCCATTTGCCTGCAATCCTCATGATGTCACTGTTTTTCTTGCTGAATAGTATTCCATTGTCTGTATGTACCACGTTTTATTTATCCATTCTTCAGTTGAAGGGCATCTAGGTTGTTTCTGGTTCTGGCTATTACAAATAATGCTGCTATGAACATAGTTCATATTTTATATAAATCAAAGTAAATAAACATTTTGGTTAGCTAGTAATATTCTTTTAAAATGGCTGGTTTGATTTTACATAAATCTGATTCATTATCATGCAGAACTATAATACATTATATTCTTCAGCTATCTTGGTAACTAAAATCATCTGGCCAACAGAGATTTCTAGGACAGACAAAAGTTTAGTAGAAGTATCACAAAGACTGTGCATAGGGCATGCCATATGCAGATATAGCAATATCAGATCAATGATTTATTAAGATTTACAAATTTATTTTTACTTATAGCATTATATAGCTGTCATAAGTAAACTTTTGAACAGCTTGTGGTAAAATTCTGTTTTATTACTATATAATGGTAATATTCATGTAGGCACATTTTGATTTATTACTAACAATTTCAACTCTGGATTTTAAATTTGTAGTAAATCAACAATGTATTAAGTTAAAGCATTAAGAATTCAGATTCCTAGTATGTTTATTTAATACAAATTGGGGCTAGGCTACAACACTGTTGTAGACAGCAGACTTATCATGTCTCAGACTTTGAGCTCAATATCAGACAGGAGAGAGAGATGGATAGAAGGAAGGAAGGAAATGTGGAGAGTGGGAAACAGGAAGAAGAACAAAACATGACTTATCTCCAATGTGACACAAAAACACACAAAAACCAACTTTAAAAGGAAGAATTTATTCTGCCTCCCAGTTCCAAGGTCCAATCAGTCATAGCAAGGATGCTGACACAGGAATTTGAGACAAAAGTCATATATAGCATGTTACAGAGTATGAATACTGGTGCTCAACTTGAGTTCTCTTTTTAATTAAGTCCAGGACCCTAGCCCATGAAATTATGTGGCCACTAGTTAGGATATGTTTTCTCACCTCAATTCTCTAGCAGAAAATTCCTCATACACAAGCCAAGGGCTTGTCTCCGTGGTGATTCGAGATTCTTGTAAAGTTGTCAACCAACAAGTTTGTGATACTAGGAAGGGGAGAGAAGAAGGAAAGAAGAGATGGAGGGAGGGAGATTTTTGTAAAAGTATAGCAATATGTTTCCTAGTAGTTAAGTTTGTATACACAGCTAGATTCATTCAGTAAAGGGCATTCAAATAAGACATTAATTATTCTGTTAATTTTTTCCACGTTGCCTTCATTTTCATCAATGGATTTAGTGTAATAATGCGTTTGGTCAATATAAACTTAATGATAATAATTTAATAGCTATTTGAAAATTATCACAAAAGATATTGCAATGGTCCACCTTCACACTACGTATAACTGGGAAATTACTAAACTTAACATTGGAAGTATTTATGAAAAAACTTAAAAGTGTAACTCAGGTGTTTTTAACTGAAAGAGCTAGAGGAATTCCAAAAACCAACTGATGGCGCCCCTCCCTAGGGTCAATGCTGCCTGTAGCATGAGATCCTGAAGAACTTAGCAAATACTACAGTGAGTCTGAGATACCTTCCGTTACGAGAGCCCCAAGGAAAGATGACAAAAAAAAAAAAAAAAAAACAAAAACAAAACCATAAGCCTAGGTGACTGAGCCAACCCAGAGGGGAAACCTCCCTGGAATGCAGATGCTCAGGCCTGCCCCACATTCCTAACACAGGCTGCCAAGGGTTATCAATCTCTAGTTCACTCTTCTGGACTCCTGGGAGTCGAAGTTTCCTTCTCCAAGCTTGCTATAGAGATTCTCCCATTGTTTTTTTCTGAGGACAAGGTTTGATTCATGCAAACGTTAATTTTTTTTTTTTTTCATCTCTGGCCAATGCTTTAATTTATCCTGACATGTTCTCTCTCACACAGAGACACAAGAAAGGCAGCTTTGCTGTGTCTCTGGAGATGGCCGCTGTAGAGTAAAATTATGTTTTGGCAAAGCTTCCTAGTGCTGTAGGCTTAGCAAAAATAAATGGCATGCCCAGATCAAAAAGTTGTAAACGGACACAGCCTGCTCTCCGTTACACGCCAACTTAGTGGATCGCTACGCAGAAAACTAAAAGCTGGGATAGTTGAAGTCCTTAACCAGCAAACTACCTCAGCGAGTGAAAACCCAGAGTGCTGTCCATTTCTTCCAGTTATTGCTTTTATTTCTGAGGTTACTCCTACGTTCAAGATCCAAAAACCAAATCTCTTTCTCACTCACATTACAAATGTACAGATGCACATACTAAGGTGGACAAAAGTAATTGTGTTTTATATGGAAAGAGGGGAGACCTGCAATAAAAAGCCAACAGTTGATTGGCTGATGATGTCAGTGATTCAACAGCATACTGAAGGACTTTTTTTCAATCCTGTCTCTATTAAGCTTGACCTAAAATGACTAATTTAATTTAGAGCCTGTGCACTGAGTGACACACTGTTTAAGACATGTATCAGTAATGAGAAAATAATGCCAAAGGTAGGAAGGTGAAGGAGAAAATAACAAGGAATAAGTTTCATTTAAACTGCTGATAGAAATGATTTTAGTATATCATTTAGTTTAAGAAGTGGTACAAGATTACAATGGGAACTGTAATATTAATATATAATTTATATAAAATAAATAATTCACTCATTTACTTGTAAAATGATGCATGGACACACAAAATGACAAGATATGCATTTTTTTCCTCAGTTATTTCTTCAGTAAGATATCTGATTTCCAAAACTGGTGAAAAATATTCAATAAAGAATCAAAAAGATTCTTAACTGAGATCACAATGTTTGAGAACTTCAATTTGCTATTCCATAAAGACAATCAACAGTTTCTTTAAGAAACATCAACTGTGTCTTACTTGACTGGAAATCAATTCACTTTTGCCATTTATAAACTCTGTGACTCTGATCAAATTATTTAAATTTTCCTTGCTGCAATTCCCTTATCAACATGAACTTAAAGAACAGCCTATCTTTCAAATAGTTGTTCTTATTTAATACCCAGTGAGCTAAATTTCATAAAACATTAAAGCACATGAGTACAGAGTTGTCTTATTATTGTTGTTATTACCATTATTATTATTTTATATGTTATTTTGAGACATAGTTTATGTAGCCCCGTTACCCTCAAACACACTTCTCCTGCCAAGCCTCTACAATGCTGAGAATTATTGAAGAACATCACCATCCAAGACTTCATAGTAAATACTTGTTAATATAAAAGTATGACCTGGGCAGAGTCATACTTTCCAGAATTCAGGAAAGCAAATGTCACATTTTGGAGTATTGGGCTTCCATCGACTACATGCTAAGACCTTGTCTCAAAACAAAGCAGACTAATTATCACTACTGCAGAGAAGATCTTGAGAAATATTTTCAAGTCATCTAAATCTTATTAGGTTATATGTATAAAGACTAAGTGGAAAGAAGTCCATCCATGCTAAAATGTATATTCTAAATAGTTATAATTCTGATTGGAAACACTTGGTTAATTCATATCCCCCTTTAAACTGCTGATACTCTACAAATCTGGCAAATTAGCCAATTTATTTCATCAGCATGTATCCTAAGGAAAATGAAATGAGGGCTTGAAACAAACATGGAATTCATGTCATGATTGAATATAAAATCAACATGGAAGAAGAGTCAACCTCAGTACAAAGACATTATCAATAACTCATTAAGTTTTCATCTTTCATGAGCAACGTGTTACTTAAAATTTAAGAGTTTGATATATGCACTGCATTGCATTGACTGCTAAAATGTATTAAATTTTACTCTCAATGATGAATCTTTCTGAAACCTCCAAATCAGTAGTCTTATGAGGTTTCAGTGAAGATTAGTAGGCATATCGTGGCCCGTGTAGCATCTTAACCTCTTCCATGAAATTAGTCATTCAACTTCTTATTAAGTCTCTTTTTGTTAACTAACAACAGCTTACAAACATCCCAATAGGGAGAGAACAAAAATATGCGAAGTAAATATGTTTGAACAGGAGTAACCAATGGATTGTTTATGATTCGAGTCACCAAGTGTGGACAGGCAAGCATCTCTTTGCTTGCTTATCTACAAAATACCCTAATATTATGCAGCATGAAGAATATCCTAAATAGGGTTTCAGCCCACACCAGAGATTGATACTCAAAGCCTTAAGTGTGGGAAAACTAAGAGAGTTTCCAGTACATTTCACTTGTTAAGTCAACTTGAGAGTTTATTGGAATTTAGTACTTACTAAGGATGCCATGTGGAAAGCATTTTATGTCCAATCTTATAATAAATAACTATAATGCATTTCCTCTGCACTTATTTCCTCTAATCCTTGCATGCAATATTTTGAAAGTATCTAATCCACCATTTATGAGGGAAAACCCTGGGTGAGGAAAAGTCACAAACCAGCAGCCAGCAGAAATTTGGTGTGACTCTACATTCATGGACTATCCAATTTGAGTCCTTAATAATTCCTGAAAGTTTCAGGAGTTACTCTAAACATGGAAGGTTCAGTTTCTTGGCCACTTAAAAGAACTACTTATAAATATAAGGACAATTCCATATAACTGGAAGGTCTTCATGAATTTGAGAAACTGTATGAAGGAAAAAATTCTTCTATACCTATATTCCTATCATCAACTTTCTTCAAAGATCCACTTTCACTTTATGTTTCAGCATAGCAGAGCCAGTAGATCACTTTCCTCCACAGCCTCCTGCCTTTTGGGTACTGATCGGTTCATAAACAGCCTAGCAAGCAGAGACCATCAATTCAATAATTATTAGGTCACCAGAGAAAGATATTGAAACGAAACATGAAGAGGGCCCTTTAGAGTATCAATCACCTAAACTCCCTCTTGGGCTCCTCTTGTGTCAGGCAGCTTATTATCCACTAATTGTGAGACTAATTTCCAGCTCAAACACTTGATAACCTGCCTATCCTTTTTAGACCTCTTTCTCCTGGATATCTTGCCATTTTGGTTGATCCTCCTCGTACCATCTCCTCAGTTATTACAACTCAGAGTGCACCCTTCTCAAAGAAAGTATAATCATGAGACTTGATAAGAATGTGTGCTTTTTAATATCTGTTCACAGGACATGGAAGAAGTTACATAGACACTATTTGGAATGGCTTTAGTGTGAGTGTACAGACAAGACGTAAGACCGAGGATACATGATCAATATGTTACCTATCTTTCCTCTTCTATCTTTGCAATATATGTTTGAACATAGAAACACACAAATGTGTACATTTCCGTGCATGTCAAGAGTGGGAGTTCCACACTTCCTAATATCTCCCAGATCATGCATTGCATGTAGACAGATGCTGATCAGCAGACCGGCTAGAGCTACAGTAGAACTGAGCCCTGGGTAGCATTTAAATTGAAAGGTAGCAGTACTGAAATAAATTTTCACATTAGAAACAACAGAGCAATAAGTCTGTCTTGTCAACAGGTTTCAGTGAACTTCTGAGATTAAATAATATGGATTTAACTCTAACGTCACTAAGATGTCATGTAATATGGACAAATGGAATCATGATGTTAATTACTATTTCAAAAGAAATAGAGAGAAAAATAAGTGTTCCTGTTCTACAGCACAGAGAGTTATGTGGACATCTCCCTAGTCTTTCAATAAAGCAGTCCAAATAGGTCGTACAACTACTGTGAGCCTGTTTATTATTTTTAAAACCATTAATTGAGCTAAATGACTGTCCTATAATAGGTTTAAAAGTATTAAGAATAGTAATGCCCATTTTAAGATAGCCCATAATTTTCAATACTGATGATTAATATACCTCAAACTTTAATTCAAAATAGTGAAAATAGCCCTCTATTGGAAGGACTGATTGTTGCTGTATCACCTGTTTATTGTAATTATTCCTTATTGTTCAATATCAAGACCATTAATGCAATATCATACTCCAGGTAAAAAAGAAAAGGACAGAATAAATACATTAAGAATAAATTAGTTTTTTCCAATTAACTAGCTGTCATGAGTATAGCAGGGAGTGAAGCTGTAGTTGCAATCTCCTAGGCAAAGTTCTATGAAGGGATATGGTTCACTTTGAGTTCGCAGACTTGAAGAACTAGTCATCATATCTAACTCGTAGATGTCCATGAAGATCACCTCTAAGCAGCTGCTAAGGACTATTTGCTGAGAAAGGACTTAAGAATGACTCTGGATCAGAGAACAGTGCACACACACAAGTCAGGAAGTTAGCAGCTCTGACAATCTCAGAAACCAGGAAGCAGAGACCACTGAAGCTATAAAAGCTTCAGCTCTGGGCATTTCTTGTTCCAGCTCTGAAGAGTCCTGGCTTTGTCTCCAGATGTTTGTCTGTGTGAAATGAAAAAAGTTATCAAAATTTATCTATGTCAAAATAACTTAGGGCAGCCTAAGAGTAGTTCCCTTGGGGAAGAAATGAATTAAAATGCTGGCCCTATGTGTATCTGGGATTCTAGCTTCAAGAGTGTCTCACCCTACCATCCTCAAATGCTTAATAGACTGGGCTGAATGTACATGTATGTATATTTGTAGTTTCTGAATGAACCTAATTTCCCTTGAGAGTGAGAGGAACGTTGGTGTTGATACTATTACTTGTCTCTATAGAAAGAAAGACTTACTAGGGATCAAAGGAACCAGAGCTAGCCCACCAGAGAAGACATAGAATTACGCGGTGGTCTGGCACATGCCTTTTAATCCTGTTCCCTAGGGAGGCAGAATCTGTCTGGAAGCTTGTGAATTTCAAGGTCACACTGGGGAACAGAGGCAGCATGGTGGACACACACCTTAAATTCCCAGGAGTGATGGCAGAAGCAGAAAGATATAGAAGGCTTGAAGACCAGGGCTAGAGGCTTTTTTAGCAGCAGTTCAACCGAAACCCTCAGGGTCGTGGACTTCAAGAGACTTCAGTCTGAAGGATCGTGTAAACAAATCAGCTGAGATTGCGGCGGTGCTGCGAGGGCGCTGGGGAGTTGGAGAAGTGGCTGTGGCTGTCTGCTACTCTGATCTTTAGAATTTACGTCAATACTGCCACTGTGTTTTTGTTTGTTTTTTTATATAAGACACCTATAATTTGATCTTATATTTGGCATAAATTAGAAACAGAGCCTTCCTTTGATCAGAAACTGTAACTAGAACTAGTTAAGCAAAAACAAAAACAAAAACACAAACACTAATGTCTTGCTTTGCGTGTGTGTGTGTGTTGTGTGTGTGTGGTGTGTTCTGTGTGTACCTGTGGCGCGCCGCGTCCTGTGGTGTTTGTGGTGTGGTGTGTGTGTATGTGTGTGTAGGGAGTTTGGAAGAAGTAGGGTTTGAGGTTTGGATCCAGCCATAGGAAAGCATTTGATGTTCATGTTTACAAGCTCTCCCACTTCAATCACTTTGAAATCATCTAGGACTTGCTTCTTCTAGTGAGACTGGCAAGCTCAAATCTGTCATGAACCCTTTTGTCCTCCAGAGCAATGGCATGGAGCTGCGTGTTTGAAGCCAGGTTCTGCAAGGCTTACACAGGCCCCTAACTACTTGAGCCCCTCTCTCCCCACCTGACTAACACCAGTATCGTTGATGAGGCTTTCTCGTTGGTGCATTTCCAAATGCCACAGTTGTGTTTTAAAAAACTAAAGACCTCAATTTCAAAGTCCCCAGAACAGTCTCTTCAAGGAAGCTGCTACCAGTTCTGATGGGCATTTCCCCTTGTGATCATGGTAATCATTCCCTCTAGAAAAACGATAGCTGAGATTAGCTGAGATGCTAATCCAACTAAATCCTGACTCTTAATATCTTTCAGTGTATCCAAATCTAGGTCCCTGAGACCCCCATACACCTTGCCTTAATTCAGAGAACGTTTCAAAAGTTTTCTTTTCTTTTGTTGAAAATAGTATCCCTAATTTTTGTCCCTCTTACCGCCAAAAAACAAAAACAAACAAAACCCACATTTTTGTTTTCTGCGTTAGGAAAAGGAAACCACAGGAAAGACAACTTTTCTGGACATGTATACCAAGCCATTCAGTTGTTCATGTTGAGAAAACTTGAAAATGTAGAATTATAGTAATCTGTTACTGACTTTTAACTACAAAATTGAGCATTAGAATACCTATTGTGAGAAGGTTAAGCTGTAGGCTTGTTAGTTTGGCCCCAGCCTCTACTGGAAAACAGGCAGGTCTATGGAGACTCTCCTGAGTGGCCACTCCAGAAGTTAAGTCAAGCTCCAAAAAATAGTCCTTGTGTTAATTTATGTGTCTTACAATTCTCAATATTCTAGAATTCAGGGTACTTTATACACTTACAATGGTATACTATGCACTCACTTTATTAATAAATGAAGCCTAGAAAATGTTTATTTGGCTACAATATGATTCAGTTCTATTCTCATTGTAATTAGGCTGTGGTAGTTGGCTCTGCCTTTTCCCCCCTTTCATTGGAAACCCACTTATCTTTAGATATTAAGGGTATTGACTGAATGAGATTAGAGCTGAATCTTCTTAGCATTACCTGGTCCAGAGGATCTGTATTTCCCTGAGGTTGGTCCCTCCATTGGATGCTTTTGCACAGATAGGGGGAGAAACTGCCACTTGAGGAATACAAGGTGTCCTTCAAGCCCAGAATGCCTAGGAGAAGTCAGCTACACTGTAAATAGCAAAATTCTAACTGCTTGACTCTGTCCTTCCCTATCCTGCTTTCCACTCTTCTCACAACTGATGTGCCCGAGTGACGCCTCCAAAAATAAGGAATTTCTGCAAGAAAAACGTTCCAATCAGGGAACCTCTTTCTCAGGGGAAATAATCCAATGAGCTATATGCAATAGTAACAAAAAATGAATGTAGACCTTGTCTAATCTTTAAGATTCTTCCACTCAACTGAGATTGAGGTAAGAGCAAGAACATATGTGCATGTGAAAGCATGAGTTCAAAAAAAAAAAATTGAATTTCAAAGGAAAGGGAGATATATATGATTTTAGTCAACAAGACATGTGAAACAGTGAGAGAAATAAATGGTTGGCTGAATAAAAAAGATGTTTCTCTAAGAAAGTGATTTTTAAATAATTTCTTCAAAATCAAGACGAAATGCCTGACATTTTTGTTGCCAGTCAGGGTGAAGGACAGAAGTGAAAAAGTAAAGGCCTAGAGGTCTCAAATGTGAAGCTGACAGAGCAACAGAGCAAAAAAAGCTGTGCAAGGTCTCTATTGGGGCAGACAGAAGAAAGTGAGTCAACATAGCTTAAGAAAGCATGTAGGGCCGATATGCTGAGGCTTGAACATCAGAAGAAAATGACACTCTTAAGGGCACTGGGGTCATTCATGTGTCTGAACATTATTAGTGTGGTTAGATTCGAGTGAGAGAGAAAGAAAAGGCCTGGAGGGTAAACCTCAGTAGGTCTGGTTCCTCAGCTTTGATCTAGTTAAATCCCGTTAGGGATCGCCTTTAGGGTAAGGAAACCAAGCTAATCCTGCTAAGGATTCTTAATATTCCCAATGCCAGGCCCTAGATAAGGTATGAGAATAGATCCCATTCCAGAAAACTGGATAATGTCTGTAATCATTTTGCACCCTGATCCAGGATGAAGAAAAAAGGCAGATTATAATGACAAATTAAGGGATCTTGGTAGGCTGGAAATCAATCATGGATGTATAGGACAGCCGATGCCTGTGGCTTTGTCAGAAGGAGAACAAGTTAGAATAGAAATAATGACTGAGAGAGACTGAAGAGATGAAGCCTGAACATCACGCTCTGGGACACCACAGGTTCATTATTATCTGAAATTGTATGAGGTCAATAGTGGAGATATCACAAGTGGCCTACTAAGAAATCATAGTGTCTGTGGCTGTGATTAAAAAAAAAAAACAAAACAAACAAAAACAAAAAAAAAAACAAAACACAAAAACAAACCAAAAACAACAAACAAAACAAAACACCATAAGGAAGTGCCCAATTTCATCCACAATGGAATAAGACATAACGACACTGTACTGGAAGTAAACTGTCACGTTCAACCACCCCCTATTACACTTAAAGACAATAAGTGAATGATCAGCTTCCCTGGTCCATAATACGCAGTCTAAATGCCTTTTGGTACCAAGAAAATTGACAGCCTCCAAGCTGTAACAAAATGTCATTAAATGACAGGCAAAGTCGAATGACTAGTCACAGCGTACTCCAGCATGGAACCAAGGGTCTGTGTTTATAAAGCAATCTGGACATTCTGCTATGACGCTCCAAGAGTGGATTTGGGCACTTCTGTGGTGGCTGCTGCAGTATGGCAGCCATCGATGGTGCCTGGGTTGAGGGCAAGGTGAGCACTGCTAGCAGAACTCTATGAATTAAAAATAGTACATTGCCTTCTGGTTATGTCTCTCATTAATTCACCATACTGGAGCAATGCTTCCACAAGGAACCTGGGGCAGGCATGCACCGACCAGTCCTTAAAAGCACTGAAAAATCACCCAATAATCATGGTACCAGGATCTATCTCTGCACTCCAAGCCAGCTTCTTCCTGGAGTTCTCCAGACTGCAATTTGAACTTCACACCCAATTATAACAACTGAATGAGGTTGCTTTACCAAACCTGAAATGAGGCTGCCTTATTTTGCATGCTCTTGACTTGTGTATCAGTAACTTGCAACAGCTCAGACATATAATCTGTCCAGTTATCAGTAGAGCTCCTCGATTACTGGGGCCACCACTAGGCCATTTCCTGTTCAGGTTTTATAGAAACTCTGGGGATTTAGCTGGCAATGTCTGAAGAATTTAGCTCGACTGCTCTATCACAATTTATAACCGAAATATTGGTTAAGCTGCAGCCATACTAAAGTTGTTAATCTAGTCATGATTCACAGGATCAGGAGAGGAGATATGGCTGTACAGAACATACATTCCTGACACATCAATGTAGTAGTCCAACTATGTTGCATACATTTTAATAGGATCCCAAGAACTCGCAGGGCAGCAGCAGTGAGGGTGTTTCTGTTAAATGGATGCTATCAGAATGGCGATGGAAAGAAAAAACAGGAAACAGTCTTGGTGAAGGTAGCTAAGAGCATATCCACAAATCACTGACTACTAAACATTTCTGGTGTTCTAGCAAGGCCAACAGGAAAAGATTACTCATCCCAGGAACGGGTTTAGATCCGTAGATGGGGAAAGAGATTGCCACGGGTTTCACTCATTTTCATTAGGCAATAAATGTCTTCAGCATTATCCAATCGACACTTAGTTATCGAAAAAGCATTCAGTTTCTGGGGAACCATCATCCTTCCTTATACTCCAAGTGCTGCATGTATTTCATTTTTCCTTCTTTCACAGACATGGTGTTGCAACAAATTACTTTATAGAAATGGATGAAGATAGCTTAGTATTAATCCTATAATTGTCCCTTACTATCCAAATTCCCTACATGTTCATATACCTATTTCCCATACATAAATTCAGTAAAAATAAGGCTTGTTGTTCAATAAACATTCTATTATGAAACCCATAGAGAGTACATATAAGCCTTCTCTATTATAGTTACTGTTCTCAACTTTTTACGCTCTAGAAGCTCATATGCCAGCCACAAATTAGTTTCCTGTAAATATTTGTAGGTGGAATGAATGCCATTTACTTAACATACTTGTCCTATAAAGTAGGTATCATTATTCTGCATTGGAACTGACAAGAATGATCATTCTGACGAGGCTTAGTAGAGTCCAAGTTGCAGAACAAAGATTTGAAACCAGAGAGAGGGGCAATTGCACATAAATGCTGTTTCCCCTATGCCATAACAGACACTGAAGTATCAATGTAGGACTTTGCATCAAAGCAACCACATGAAGAACTTCACTGGAGAAATCTCAACAAAGACAGGTCTGAGCACAAAGTGTTTTATGTTTCTGTTTCATTCAGAATTCTTATTGGTATTCCAGTAATTAGGGTATCCTCATCTCAACTTCTATTTCCAGCATTTGTCTGTACCATATGAAACCATCTCAGTAAGTGCAGATGAGATTACTCCAGTCTCTCTTAATGGAATTGGTCAAAAAAAAAAAAAAAAAGACTGTGCAATGAAAAGGAAGGGCAGGACAAAGAGGGGAATTAAAATATAGACAGACTTAGTCCCAGGCTAACTCACCCAATGTGTTTTCTTAGAAAAGGTTGAGTGAGAGAGATGTGATTCAAAAATCTGTTCTCCCATGTGGGTCTGTCCTAGGAGAATGCCCCAGCTTGTACGATAATGTCCACCTGCTCTGCAGGCCTGTTTCGACTTCCAGAGAAAGAACGTGGAAGAGGCTGAAAGGAGCTTGAACAGCTGACAAGAAAGCAGATTAGAACATTGCGGAGCACCTGCATATGATGTTCACGGAAAAGGCCATTAAAGTCGCTTTCGCCATTCCACACCATTAGCCAAGAGAAAATAACTCCCCCCTCCCTTATCTGAGAAAAGCTGGCTTAGGTTGACAAACAAAAAGACAGTGTTCATTTTAGACATGTCTCAACTGGGAGTTTGAGGACTTGCCTGCTTTTAAGCACATGCAAAAAAAAAAAATGCAATGCTGTTGAAATATATTTTCAAGTTGTATCAGTGGGTTTGAAGATATCACACTTACATATCTGTGCTTGAAGGATACATGCTTCCACTTATTAATAGAGGCTTACAGAAGCTAGAAGTGCTTTCTAGTAACAAGTTTTTACAATAAAACACATATGGCTAATCATAGTGTTATATTTATTTTTACAATCAACTAAACCCTGCTTGCTTTTAATTAGCAATATACAATGGTCCCAGACCTGTTGGTGCGACTGGTCATTATCATTCTATTTATAAAGACTCAATACTATTGTAAGTGTGTGCAGTATATAGCATATGATTCAGTGCATAGCTCCTTCCCATAATTCTAAAGTGCCTGCTGGAAGTGCCACTCTACGGTATGTAAACATCACTGCTCTCCAAAGCAATTAATCAGTCAGTAAGCTGTGCACAGTTTGCCAGTGACAATCAGAAGTCAGAGCCTTAGAGGGAGTACCAAGCAAGTGGCAGAGAACAAAACAGTATACCACTTGGATGTTAGGCTCTGGAAACAGAAAGACAAAGGTAACTCAAACTATAGCTGTGTTTGGCAGAAATGTTACGATCTAACATTTACTAAGTGTGTTGCTTCAAGACTAAAAGGCCACATTCTGGGGCTTACTTCCCACAATGGACACCAAACACTGCATTAATTCCAGCACCAGGGCTGAAGATGGACCTCTAACCTGAGCTTTCTGAGGTTTGAGTTATGTCCCTGACACTTCCTACTCTTACTTGCAATCTTATGTTATACACACTTGAGGAATATGTTTGCAATACAACAAATACGAGTGCATACCTTCCTATCTTCTGATAAAATATACTCAATTTACAGTATTATGAATCAAATTCGAACTTTTCAAGTTAAGTGGAGAGTCTCAATATTGATACTTGATACACACTTATATAATCTGTCAAGAAAATATTTTAGTGAGAGTTCAAATAACAAAATTGGTATTGAATTAGACATGAAAATAGTACGTTGAGTTGAATCTCAAAAGTGTATCAGTGATTCTGCTAGCTATGTTGCTTTCTGAAGCATCGAATCGCAGTTACGTGACAATTCTGAACTAACCTGTGCACGCCATAGCAGTAACAATTGGTTACTTCTGCTGACAGTTTGCCATGTATACTCAATCTATCTTCAAAGTCTATGCTTCTTCGCACCGTAACTATGATAGAATTGATATCCCAGTTTCTCGCTGGATTAGCCATAACACACACTGGTCCTGCCTAGAGAAGCCTTTTCGTTCTGCATCCTCACGTGCGTGTGGCCACACTGTCCAACACCAGCAGACCAATAGAAGTGAAGAGAAGTCACAGCTTTCACACCTTGTTTACAGGGCATGGATGACTCCATCGAGACCATACTGGAGTGAAACATTCCTGAAAACCAAAGTCTTCATACTCATCCATTATTTAAGTTCTTAGACATACGAATTTGGGAATGCATTATAAAACATGTAGGCTAAGCAATTAAGTAGGCTGAAGAAAAGTGAATTCTGGCATGAGATGTTACAGCATTTGACGAAGGCAGTAATGAGTTCATATTCCCAACTTATATGGAACTCAGAAGGCACCTTAGTTTCTTGATGTCATACAATGTTGTTGGCAAATCCAGAGTGTATTTACTGTTATTGACAGGAATTGGAAAAAAGGGTAGTATATAAGATAATTGGGATGAAAAGACTAGGAAAGGGGATGCAGTATTGCAAAGGTTTTTACTTCTTTGGAACACATGCCTTGTCATATAAACATATGATTAATGGTACTCATGGCTTGACAAAATATAAGAAAATATGAATTCTAGGTGGTTTTTGAAGGTTTATACTCTTTGTTCATTATAAAAAAGACAACTACATTTAGGACCTTGATAAGATCTTCCAATTAAACTAGGACTAATTCATACTGCTAAGGATTATCAGGAGTACATGATAGAGTAATGATTCCCAGTCAGGATGTCCAATGCATAAACCCAGGAAATGTCATAACTACAAACTCAGAAGGCGAGAAGAGGTAACTATAACAACCTAGGATCAGAATAAAGATGTTTTTTCTTCTAGAAATTGCATACCAAGATTTTTATTGAAGGAATATTAGAAGCAGTAACACTAACACTGGTACATGGTGGTCCTTATTGAGAGTTGGCTCTTGCAACACCAAATATAACATTCAATTGTATTTTCTTTTCCCATACAACCTGCTAAAATGAAATCATCTGTAATTTCATTTTAGAGATGAATTATGGGATGTTTATGAGATCTGTGTGTTAAATTGTATTTTTACTGTTGAGGATAAGAATAGTTTCAAGTTTATAATGCGTGTTCCATTTCAGGAAATAGAAGTCATCTATATGTGGGTATTATCTTACACAGGGAGGAAAAGATACAACTAAAAGACTGAACTAGATTATATGTCCTCTACAATTAGCAGGAGACTATATAAGCAAAAAAAAATATTATGTTTCCTGAGTTGACATTACTATTGCTAGTATGACAGCCGAACAAGCTTAACGAAGAAAGGGATTATTTGGATTTACACTTTCAATCACTGATTCCATACAATGCAAGGAAGCATAAGAAGGGGATCTAAGATAGCAGGACACTGTGCACAGAATACAGAGGTGAATAGTTTACTGACTTCTCTCCATGGCTTGCTCAGACTGCTTTCTCTAATGAATACAGGACCACCGTGCCTAGATGCACGCCCACAATGGGCTTGGCCCTCCCACCATCAATCACCTAATTACAGAAATAACCCTACAGGTTGGTCGTACTGAGCATTCTTCAAATAATCAGCCTTGTGCCAAGGATTGATCCTCAAATCATCTCAGCACAGCACATCCTATTGTTTTGAATACTGTCACACATTATCTCTATAACTTTCTTAAAATATAAATACAAAGCTATAATTTATTGAATTAATTAATGACAGGTTTGACACCAAGATAATCTCCACATATATTATTCGTATTCAAACAAGAACTCAGAGATAAGTCGACTTGTAAAAATATTAAAAATGTAATCTAATCATTGAAAAAAATATAAAACATAAACCAAACTCTTATTCAACTATTAATTTTACAGGAGTAATGTTTGCATTGTTTAGCAATTAGGATAAGATAGAACATGCGTGTTTTCATTACACTGGGCAAGTTGCTTGTCTTAGAATTTATCTCTTCAAGTTCAGTTCTTCAATTTTTCTTTTTTCTACACATGGATCTAAACTAGAACCTCATTGTGAAAACTAATGTAATAGCATGTAAAATTTCATTCACATGACTGTTGGCAGACAAGAACACAAGTGTTTTACTCCCATATGAATTTAATGAGTATAATTTGGAATACAACAATTAGATATCATGTATAAAAGTCAGAGTGTCATTAGATTCATCCACTCACACGTGTATCTAAACCATGAGAAAGTGTGTTATAGTTTGGAGAATTACATATTCCCTTCCAGACATTCCCCCACAGGTATTTTGATGCAGAGGGAAGATATTATATTGGAATGGATATTCCTACCACGTAAACCAAATAAGAAATTAAAGACTTATATAGAAAAGATCTCTGATTTGATTCAAAAAGGTAAATTAAGACTTCGTCAGTTGACAGGAATGGACCCAGCAGAAATTGTAGTACCTTTAACTAAAGAGGAAATTTCATCACTATGGAAAGATAATGAATACTGGCAGAGAGCCTGCAGTAACTTTTTGGGAGAGATTAACAACCATTATCCCAAAAGCAAGAGGATAGAATTCATAAAGAAGACTGAATGGGTCCTTCCTCACATTGTACGACATAAGCCAATTTCTGGAGTCCTCACATTCTATACTGATGCAAATAAATCAGGGAAAGCAGGATACAAATCAGGAGACTTAAGTAAAGTGGTACAAAGTCCATACAGCTCTGTACAAAAGGCAGAACTGTATGCCATTCTTATGGTACTGATGGACTTCACAGAACCCCTCAATATAGTCACTGACTCTCAATATGCAGAGAGAGTTGTTTTACACATTGAAACTGCTGAATTTATTCCTGATAATACAGAATTAACTTCATTATTCATACAACTGCAGGAAATCATCAGAAAAAGGGAACATCCAATATATATAACACATATCAGATCCCATACAGGTCTGCCAGGACCTCTAGCACAAGGTAATGATGAGATTGACTAGTTACTAATAGGTAATGTGCTAGAAGCCTCAGAATTTCATAAGAAACACCATGTAAATAGCAAAGGTTTTGAAGAAGGATTTCTCCATTACTTGGCAACAAGCTAAGGATATTGTGAAAAAAATGTCCTACTTGTTCCTTCTATAACCAAACTCCATTACCTGCAGGGAGCAATCCAAAAGGTATACAAAGAAATAAAATTTGGCAGATGGATGTGTTTCATTTTGCAGAATTTGGAAGATTAAAGTATGTACACCATACCATTGACACCTATTCAGGATTTCAGTGGGCAACTCCTATGAGTTCTGAAAAGGCTGATTCTGTGATTACACACCTATTACAAGTTATGGCCATCATGGGAATACCTGTACAAATCAAGACAGATAATGCCCCAGCATATGTCTCCAATAAAATGAGACAGTTCTTTGCTTATTACAATATAAAGCATGTTACAGGTATACCACACAATCCCACAGGCCAAGCAGTCATAGAAAGATCTAATCGAACTTTAAAGGATATGCTAAATAAACAGCAACAGGTAACAATGACTCCTAGAAATAGATTGCATAATGCTTTATTAACCTTGAATTTTCTCAATGCTGATGAGAAAGGAACAACAGCTGCGGAGAGACATTGGACGACAAACAAAACTCCTGAGCTAAACCAACCGGTTTATTTCAAAGATGTGTTGACCTCAGAATGGAAACCTGGGTATGTCCTATGTTGGGGAAGGGGTTTTGCTTTTGTTTCCATAGGAGAAGAAAAGCTATGGATACCAACAAAATTAATAAAAATTCGATTTGAACAGGAGAAACCCCTTGATGAAGAGAAATAAAAGATCATCCACCAATGTGACATCTCCTCAGGTTGTAAGAAAAATTTAACAATCAAAGGTTGGGGTAGGCTTCTGTTTTGTCTTTCCAGGATAATGGAAATACCCATCTTCCAGAAATCATAAGGCCTTGGATATCTGGATGTTTACAGCAGAAAGAAAGAATCTATTGGTACCAATCTACACAGGCAATCTCTGAATTCTCCAGAAGGAAGATGGGGCCCCAACAACAACAACAACAACTCTACTCAATCCAGAATGATACCATGGTAATCATCATCATACTACACTTCTTGCCAGAATTTCAGACAATCTTACCCATTACTCTAAGAGTTGCTGCAGAATCTACAGTTAGTCTAACTGAGATTTAACTATCTGAGCTTTCTCACAATACCCAACAGAGATACCATCGCCCCCTAAACAGCAGGAAGCAATTCTAAGAAAACGACACCCCTTATCCCTTAGGTTTCATATTTCTCAGGGTTATGGATAATGGTTCTAGGGTTGGGGGTAGAAGAAATGGTCAAACTCAGTACTCTCCTTAAGGAAAGAAAATATGTCTCAAAAAAAAAAAAAGGGAAAAGAAGAAATGGAATGGATATGTATAAGATATTATGGTAGACTATCACATACATTAGTAAACAAATTTAGTAATATAGCAGCCTTTGCACTGTTATGAATTCTTATATGTTGATACAAATATAAACTTTTTATATTCCTATTTAAGATAATTTGTATATTGATACAAATACAGAACTATGTTTGTTGTATTGTACACATATTTTTACTCTTATTTGAAATATTTGTATATTGATACAAATGTGAATTTATGTCTGTCATACTGTATGTATGTTCTACTTCTGTTTAAGATATTCTGTATACTGATATATATTTAGGATTATTATCATATTGCATATTGCACTATACATTCCTACCTCTGTTAAAGGTATTTTGTGTATTGTCACAATTTGAAGTCATTGTCCTTTTACTGTACAATTGCTTACAGACTGTTTGCCTTATTTATAGGAAGCCTTAGTCCTTAGGTTGTTTAGGTAGATGAGACTTACAGAGTTATTGTTAACTATGCTTGTCACCTCTATAATTATGTTAGTTAGGTTATCCAGATTTATAAATACATAGGTCAGATGGACAGGTAATCTTCAACCACTTCATGGACCTAGAGAATATGGCATTTAAATAATTTAGATTTCTGTTGACGTGAGACACAATTGCTCCTGGCAGCACCAATTTGATCCCGAGAGAATGTTGGGCTTCTAAGACATTTCCATTTGGAAGTTTGTCTTCTTGGCACAAAATGGCCTACTGGGAAAGAACTGCCCTTGCCTCAACTGCTGACAGTACAAATGCTGTCCTTTCTGGACAAGCGGGACACAATGAAAGCTACCACCATACTTTGCCAAGACAGGGTAAGATGGTCTTTCAGAATTCCTGCTTCTGAAATGGTCTGTCAGATACTCTAGGCCTGTAGCCAATTTGAATGCACCAACAATACTGTGAAACGTTAGGTGACTGTCCAGGCTGCTAGCTGTCTCTGTCTACTCTTACAAGACTCCCAAAAGTTGCTTGCGTCCTTCTCCCATTTCTCAGGTATTATTATATTCCTTCTCAGGTCTTTGATGAGGTTGGAGATTAGCAGTTACAGTTACAACTTAGTATATATACATATATAATATCTTAGATAGAATATATTATGTATTAGACTCAGGTTCTTTAGGATAGGATACCTTTTGGAATGATCTTTGTAACATGCCATCTACCCACGCTCTAGACTTCCCTGAATTTTACTATGTGTTTTTTGCTTGATATTGTTTGCACTTATTGTAATTCCAACTTATCTAAGTCATTATCCCTCATTACTCTTGGACAATATTTGATAACCATCTCTTTGTGTATAGTCTTGTATTAGGTTAGAACTTTCTTATTTAGACAAAAGGGGGAGATGTAGTGGATAGCCATCCCAGCATTGGCCTGGAAGTTCCAACCTCCATTGAGGCTTCAGTAATGATCACGCCCACAAGGCGGGGCAGAGGAGGGAGTGGAAGACTGAGGAGCAGGAGGAGGTGGCTCTCTTGGTTCTGGGACGCGGGACGCAGGAAGAGACCGAGCAGAGTTCTCCAGAGAACACCATCGGACTGCCCTATACCTTTGCCAGACCCTGCAACCTACCCCTTCATTTGTAAGTTACCCCACAAAATAAACCTCCCTTTTAACTATGTGGAGTGGCCTTAATAATTTCACCAATATGTTTGTGCATATGTATGGGTTTGTATGTGTGTGTGTGTGTGTGTGTGTGTGTGTGTGTGTGTGTGTGTGTTTCACAGCAAGCTGATTAAAAGGAGAGACCCTGGACATGAAACTTTCTGTTGAAGTGATCAAAATTTATTAGCTGTGTAAGACTGGACAAATTATATAAATGGTATACTTCAAATATCTATATAGGAGGGATACGAATATTACTACCTAAAGTCATATTGAGACTTAATTAAAATTATAATGCCTAACAATTAGTCAAGTACTGAAATGTTGGACATATTGTCACGAATTTTGCTTGATATGTAGGAATAAATTCCTGTGTGAACCCAGACAATGGCCAATCCCTTCTTCCTAGATGAGAAAAGAAAGGCATAACTGTCATGGACTACTTTGAAAAGCTCTGCATCAGCCCTCTGTCTTAATTTGGTTGTATGGGGAAGGAAAAAAAAAGGCACTCTGAAGAGCTGCTAAGGTGGCATGAGCCTGTAAACACAGCCCCTTGGACTGTTGAGGTTGGATGGACCAGGAATACCAAAACAGCCCATGCAACACACCCTGTTGGGGGAAGAAGTTGACAAGGGGCAGGTGGGGAGCAGGAGGCTCAGGAGGAGGAAAGCTGGTGGCATCCCACAAAAATGAGAGATAAGAAGCCAAAGAGGGCAAGGAGGAGGAGCAGAAATAAAAAGAGTTAAAGAAATTTTCAAAAGGCTAAAATGAAATATAATAAGGGCACAGTGAACTGGAAGTGTATGGTAATATTGTGTTTTTACTTTGTTGTCTAATAGCCCTGCATGTTATCTAACTTACTTTTTGATTGGCCTGAAATTTTTTATCCTTCCAACTCAGTTTTTCAAGTGCTGGGATTCATTGTGAGCAACTGAATTCTCAGCTTTTATTTAAGTCATACTGACAGACCTTGACAATCTACACTGAGCACAAGACAGAGTGCCTCCTTCAAACCACCATAGAGGGGTTCTGGGAAAGTTTGTTTGTTTGTTTGTTTTCAGATCAGTACATTTCAGGATTTCAAAGGGAGTTGGGTAGAGAGCATTGGAAGAGTTGGAAAGGATATGAGATAATTGGAGAGGGAGAAGGAATGAGGAAATGATGTTAATATAGTACTCATGCATGAAATTCTCAAAACAGAACAGTATTAACTTTTAAAATGATGTGTATGGCCTAGACTATATTTCAAAAGAGTTGGTACTCACCACCAATTTACTGAGGCTAATAACACTGGTTTCTCCAGAAAATCAGGGCACCATAATTATAGATCCAGAAACTGCCTTCTCATTTGATCCTGAAACTTACCTCCTTGATACTGTGAAATGACTGTATCACAAGTGTTTAATTAGACTTTCCATGTGAAGTGCAGTTCATTCTCTCACCACCACCTTTTACATGAATCAGCGCCTCGGGGGCCAAGGCACTATCTAGTACAATAGTGGAAATGTTTACAATAACTAGTAATTATGTCAAATCTGGGCCTCCTGAGATATTTCTTTTCTTTAAATCTACAGTAGTCCATACAATGCTAATGGCGTATAAGATTGGAAATCCCCAGAGGTAGAAGGGGTGAGATCTGAAATTCATTCTATATTTCAGGAACAATGGCACTGAGTCTGTTGAGTGAATGAAGATCACCAAGGAAAGAGATGGTAGTAACTTTAATTTTCTACATGAATCAAGGACAAATTAACTTAGTGAGAAGACTCATGAAAGAAATGAGTTTTTAAAACAACTGTTTCTTTCCTTATAAGTAAGAGCAGATTTTTCTAAGTGATCTTATTCACAATATTTATTAAGTTCAAGTAATAGATACTTTATAGAGCTCTTGACATTGAAAGTTTCAAGGAAAGAAAACATCCTTGCTTATTCATGCAATTTCCACAAATATTTGAAATCTTTCCTGGCCCCAAATTGTCCCTCAATTTATGGTTCTGGCATGAATAAACATTTTATTATACTTTGAGAACCACGTGAAGTAATATCTTTAGTTCGGACATGAAGAAATGGAAGCCAGTAAAAGTGTTCCACATGCCAAGAAAATCAAGCCAGACATCCCTGATCTGGGAACTGAGCTTGGGTTTGTGTCTGCCAATGAAGAAGGTCACCCCTTGATTCTTTTTCCAACTTGCCTAACCTCTCACTCAGTTCTGCAAGAGACAGACACTCTCCTTATAGCATGTGATAATAATGGTTCTTAGCTTGTCATCCAATGTATTTTTATTAAATGCCAAATTCAGGGTCATTTCATTACACTTAACAGAAATTACAGGTCTCATAATCTTTCAAAAATAAATCAGTGTGAAATTTGTGGATTTTAAGTTCAGTACTTATACTGTGAAAACAAACAAACAAACAAAACAAACAAACAAAAAAACTCCATCGCCACATGGATGTGAATCCCAACTGATGAGCATAAAATAATTTCCTGAAATGTAATCATAATCTCTTTTAACAAGACAAAATCATTCCTGGGTTTTCTTTCACATCATTTACTATGATATCATGTCAGTTTCTCCCTACAAAATATACTATTTACAGCATTTGTAATTTTCTAACAAAATACATGCTGGAAATTGACAAGTAAGAGCCTGGTGTAAGGCACCCTGTAACAAATTTTAAAATCCTTGAGTGAATATCATCATAGCATTTTCCTGCCATGCTCTGCTTCTTGTTGGAGACGCTTAGCAAGATTAGCAAAAATTTAAGCCTAGCAATTTTTTAAGTTGTTTTGTTCCATGTGGATGGAACACAATGTTTGTAAATTCTGCTACATTCTCCTCAAGCAAGCTTTCTTTAACAACCAAAAATCATCTGTGTGATTACAGCACAATTGCCTTGACTTCAATTCGAAATACACCAATTCTTATTTGACATCTGTCCCTTGATTTCTGTAAGTGGCTAGAGTACTTACTCCTTGCCTTACAGAATCCGCTGGATGAGATAAGTCAGCACATAGAAAAATACTTTGAACGCTCTCAGGTTTTATGGAAATATAACAATAAGACTACACACACAAATCTGACAGGAGAATAAGACATTTGGGTCTAAGATCTGAGAAACAAATGTCTAAAATTGGGGGAGATAATTTCCTTAATGCAGTCTTACTATTTTCCTTCTTTTGCAAAGAAATAACCCCATAACTACTCAAATTTGAATATGCGGTAACCTAAGCATCACTAACTCCATTTCACCCCAGATATAAGAAATATAACTGAACAGCTAGTATCTACTTTCCATTGTATTATTTGTTAGTTCATGAGACCAAAATCAAATTTAGTTATGTGAGGTTAGGTTTGCTTTCTCTGGGGTCCCTTTTTACTTCCCATTTTACTTTCTAGGATCTACTCACTTTAGAATTTATACTTTCTTGAGCATATTATTATTGTTATTACTACTATATTACTACTACTACTACTACTACTACTACTACTACTACTACTACTACTACTACTACTTTGGGGGCTGATGACTGAATCCACACTCTTGGGCATGTTAGGCAAGCATCCGACCACAGAGCTAAATCCCAAACCCTAAAAGACACACACACACACACACACACACACACACACACACACACACACACACATGTTGATTGTGGGAACTCATGTGCTTTTATGGTCTCTCTTAGAATGAGAGTCTATTTCTTTTATTTTATAATTAATTTAATTTTACATATCAGCCACAGATTCCCCTGTCCTCCCTCCTCCTACCCCCAGGTCTCCCCCTCCCCAATACATCCCCAATTCCCACCTCCTCCAAGGCAAGGTTTCCCCTGAGGATTCAGCTCAGCCTGGTTGATTCAGTTGAGGCAGGTCCAGTCCCCTCCTCTCTACACCAAGGCTGAGCAAAAATATCTCAGCATAGGCCCTATATTCCAAAATGACAGCTTATGCACTAAGGACAGGTCCCTGGGGGCCTCCTAAATAGTTCAAGCTAATCAATTGTTTCACTTGTCCAGAGGGCCTGATCCAGTTCCATGGGGGCTCCTTAGCTATTGGTTCACAGTTCATGTGTTTCCACTAGTTTGGCTCTTTGTCCCTGTGTTTTTTCCACTCTCGCCAATTGTACTCCTGGAGCTCCACCTGGGGCTTGGCCATGGATCTCTGCATCTGCTTCCATCAGTCACTGGATGAGAGTTCTATCATGACAGTTAGGGTGTTTGGCCATGCAATCATGAGAGTAGGTCATCTCGGACTTTCTCTCAATCATTGCCAGTAGTCTAATGTAGAGGTATCTTTGTGGATTCTGGGGACCTCTCTAGCACTCTGGTTCTTCCTATTCCCATGAGGTCTTCATTTATCATGGTATCACTTTCCTTGTTCTCCCACTCTGTTCCTGATCTAGCTAGGACCTCCCACTTACCTAAGCTCTCCTTCCTCCCTACCCTTGCCCTCCATATTCCTCCCCCTCACATCCAGTTTGCTCATGTAGATCCCATCCATTTCTCTGTCATTGGATGATCCCTGTGTCTTTCTTAGGGTCGTCTTTACTAGGTAGCCTCCCTGGAGTTGTGAGTTGCAGTCTAGTTATCCTTTGCTTTACATCTAGTATCCACCTATGAGTGAGTACGTACCATGTTTGTCTTTCTGAGTTTGGGTTAACTCCCTCAGGATGATTTTTTTTCTAGTTCCAGCCATTTGCCTGCAATCCTCATGATGTCACTGTTTTTCTCTGCTGAATAGTATTCCATTGTCTGTATGTACCACGTTTTATTTATCCATTCTTCAGTTGAAGGGCATCTAGGTTGTTTCTGGTTCTGGCTATTACAAATAATGCTGCTATGAACATAGTTCATATTTTATATAAAATCAAAGTAAATTAAACATTTTGGTTAGCTAGTAATATTCTTTTAAAATGGCTGGTTTGATTTTACATAAATCTGATCTCATTATCATGCAGAACTATAATACATTATTTCTTCTAGCTATCTTGGTAACTAAAATCATCTGGCCAACAGAGATTTCTAGGACAGACAAAAGTTTAGTAGAAGTATCACAAAGACTGTGCATAGGGCATGCCATATGCAGATATAGCAATATCAGATCAATGATTTATTAAGATTTACAAATTTATTTTGTTACTTATAGCATTATATAGCTGTCATAAGTAAACTTTTGAAACAGCTGTGGTAAAATTCTGTTTTATTACTATAATAATGGTAATATTCATGTAGGCACATTTTGATTTATTACTAACAATTTAACTCTGGATTTTAAATTTGTAGTAAATCAACAATGTATTAAGTAAAGCATTAAGAATTCAGATTCCCTAGTATGTTTATTTAATACAAATTGGGGCTAGGCTACAACACTGTTGTAGACAGCAGACTTATCATGTCTCAGACTTTGAGCTCAATATCAAGACAAGGAGAGAGAGATGGATAGAAGGAAGGAAGGAAATGTGGAGAGTGGGAGAACAGGAAGAAGAACAAAACATGACTTATCTCCAATGTGACAAAAACACACAACAAACCAACTTTAAAAAGGAAGAATTTATTCTGCCTCCCAGTTCCAAGGTCCAATCAGTCATAGCAAGGAAATGCTGACAGCAGGAATTTGAGACAACAGGTCATATAGCATGTACAGAGTATGAATACTGGTGCTCAACTTGAGTTCTCTTTTTAATTAAGTCCAGGACCCTAGCCCATGAAATTATGTGGCCACTAGTTAGGATATGTTTTCTCACCTCAATTTCTCTAGCAGAAAATTCCTCATACACAAGCCAAGGGGCTTGTCTCCGTGGTGATTCGAGATTCTGTAAAGTTGTCAACCAACAGTTGTGATACTAGGAAGGGGAGAGAAGGAAGGAAAGAAGAGATGGAGGGAGGGAGATTTTTTGTAAAGTATAGCAAATATGTTTCCTAGTAGTTAAGTTTGTATACACAGCTAGATTCATTCAGTAAAGGGCATTCAAATAAGACATTAATTATTCTGTTAATTTTTTCCACGTTGCCTTCATTTTCATCAATGGATTAGTGTAATAATGCGTTTGGTCTAATATAAACTTAATGATAATAATTTAATAGCTATTTGAAAATTATCACAAAAGATATTGCAATGGTCCACCTTCACACTACGTATAACTGGGAAATTACTAAACTAAACATTGGAAGTATTTATGAAAAACTTAAAAGTGTAACTCAGGTGTTTTTAACTGAAAGAGCTAGAGGGAATTCCAAAAACCAACTGATGGCGCCCCTCCCTAGGGTCAATGCTGCCTGTAGCATGAGATCCTGAAGAACTTAGCAAATACTACAGTGAGTCTGAGATACCTTCAGTTTACAGGAGAGCCCCAAGGAAAGATGACAAAAAAAAAAAAAACAAAAAAACAAACAAAACCATAAGCCTAGGCTGACTGAGCCAAACCCCAGAGGGGGAAACCTCCCTGGAATGCAGATGCTCAGGCCTGCCCCACATTCCTAACACAGGCTGCCAAGGGTTATCAATCTCTAGTTCACTCTTCTGGACTCCTTGGGAGTCGAAGTTTCCTTCTCCAAGCTTGCTATAGAGATTCTCCCATTGTTTTTTCTGAGGACAAGGTTTGATTCATGCAAACGTTAATTTTTTTTTTTTTTTCATCTCTGGCCAATGCTTTAATTTATCCTTGACAATGTTCTCTCTCACACAGAGACACAAGAAAGGCAGCTTTGCTGTGTCTCTGGAGATGGCCGCTGTAGAGTAAATTATGTTTTGGCAAAGCTTCCTAGTGCTGTAGGCTTAGCAAAATAAATGGCATGCCCAGATCAAAAAGTTGTAAACGGACACAGCCTGCTCTCCGTTGACACGCCAACTTAGTGGAATCGCTACGCAGAAAACTAAAAAGCTGGGATAGTTGAAGTCCTTAACCAGCAAACTACCTCAGCGAGTGAAAACCCAGAGTGCTGTCCATTTCTTCCAGTTATTGCTTTATTTCTGAGGTTACTCCTACGTTCAGATCCAAAACCAAATCTCTTTCTCACTCACATACAAATGTACAGATGCACATACTAGGTGGACAAAAGTAAATTGTGTTTTATATGGAAGAGAGGGGAGACTGCAATAAAAAGCCAACAGTTGATTGGCTGATGATGTCAGTGATTCTAACAGCATACTGAAGGACTTTTTTTTCAATCCTGTCTCTATTAAGCTTGACCTAAAATGACTAATTTAATTTAGAGCCTGTGCACTGAGTGACACACTGGTTTAAGACATGTATCAGTAATGAGAAAATAATGCCAAAGGTAGGAAGGTGAAGGAGAAAAATAACAAGGATAAGTTTCATTTAAACTGCTGATAGAAATGATTTTAGTATATCATTAGTTTAAGAAGTGGTACAAGAATTACAATGGGAATGTAATATTTAATATATAATTTATTAAAAATAAATAATTACTCATTTTACTTGTAAACTGGATGCATGGACACACAAATGACAAGATATGCATTTTTTTCCTCAGTTATTTCTTCAGTAAGATAAAATCTGATTTCAAAACTGGTGAAAATATTCAATAAAGAATCAAAAAGATTCTTAACACTGAGATCACAATGTTTGAGAACTTCAATTTGCTATTCCATAAAGACAATTCAACAGTTTCTTTAAGAACATCAACTGTGGTCTTACTTGACTGGAAATCAAATTCACTTTTGCCATTTATTAACTCTGTGACTCTGATCAAATTATTTAAATTTTCCTTGCTGCAATTCCCTTATCAACATGAACTAAAGAACAGCCTATCTTTCAAATAGTTGTTCTTATTATAATACCCAGTGAGCTAAATTTCATAAAACATTAAAAGCACATGAAGTACAGAGTTGTCTTATTATTGTTGTTATTACCATTATTATTATTTTATATGTTATTTTGAGACATAGTTTATGTAGCCCCGTTACCCTCAAACACACTTCTCCTGCCAAGCCTCTACAATGCTGAGATTATTGAAGAACATCACCATCCAAGACTTCATAGTAAATACTTGTTAATATAAAAGTATGACCTGGGCAGAGTCATACTTTCCAGAATTCAGGAAAGCAAATGTCACATTTTGGAGTATTGGGCTTCCATCGACTACATGCTAAGACCTTGTCTCAAAACAAAGCAGACTTAATTATCACTACTGCAGAGAAGATCTTGAGAATATTTTCAAGTCATCTAAATCTTATTAGGTTCATATGTATAAAAGACTAAGTGGAAAGAAGTCCATCCATGCATAAAATGTATATTCTAAATAGTTATAATTCTATGGGAACACTTGGTTAATTCATATCCCCCCTTTAAACTGCTGATACTCTACAAATCTGGCAAATTAGCCAATTTTATTTCATCAGCATGTATCCTAAGTGAAAATGAAATGAGGGCTGAAACAAAATGGAATTCATGGTCATATGATATAAAATCAACATGGAAGAAGAGTCAACCTCAGTACAAAGACATTATCCATAACTCATTAAGTTTTCATCTTTCATGAGCAACGTGTTACTTAAGAATTTAAGAGTTTGATATATGCACTGCATTGCATTGACTGCTAAAAATGTATTAAATTTTACTCTCAATGATGAATCTTTCTGAAACCTCCAAATCAGTAGTCTTATGAGGTTTCAGTGAAGATTAAGTAGGCATATCGTGGGTCCCGTGTAGCATCTTAACCTCTTCCAGTGAAATTAAGTCATTCAACTTCTTATTAAGTCTCTTTTTGTTTAACTAACAACAGCTTACAAACATCCCAATAGGGAGAGAACAAAAATATGCGAAGTAAAATATGTTTGGAACAGAGTAACCAATGGATTGTTTAATGATTCGAAGTCACCAAGTGTGGACAGGCAAGCATCTCTTTGCTTGCTTATCTACAAAATACCCTAATGTATGCCAGCATGAAGAATAATCCTAAATAGGGTTTCAGCCCACACCAGAGATTGATACTCAAAGGCCTTAAAGTGTGGGAAAACTTAAGAGGTTTCCAGTACATTTCACTTGTTAAGTCAACTTGAGAGTTATTGGAATTTAGTACTTACTAAGGATGCCATGTGGAAAGCATTTTATGTCCAATCTTATAATAAATAACTATAATGCATTTCCTCTGCACTTATTTCCTCTAATCCTTGCATGCAATATTTGAAAGTATCTAATCCACCATTTATGAGGGGAAAACCCTGGGTGAGGAAAAGTCACAAAACCAGCAGCCAGCAGAAATTTGGTGTGACTCTACATTCATGGACTATCAATTTGAGTCCTTAATAATTCCTGAAAGTTTTCAGGAGTTACCTCTAAACATGGAAGGTTCAGTTTTCTTGGCCACTACTAAAAGAACTACTTTAAATATAAGGACAATTCCATATAACTGGAAGGTCTTCATGAATTTGAGAAAACTGTATGAAGGAAAAAAATTCTTCTATACCTATATTCCTATCATCAACTTTCTTCAAAGATCCACTTTTCACTTTATGTTCAGCACATAGCAGAGCCCAGTAGATCACTTTCCTCCACAGCCTCCTGCCTTTTGGGTACTGATCGGTTCATAAACAGCCTAGCAAGACAGAGACCATCAATTCAATAATTATTGATGTCACCAGAGAAAGACATTGAAACGAAACAAATGAAGAGGGCCCTTATAGAGTATCAATCACCTAAACTCCCTCTTGGGCTCCTCTTGTGTCAGGCAGCTTATTATCCACTAATTGTGAGACTATTTCCAGCTCAAACACTTGATAACCTGCCTATCCTTTTTAGACCTCTTTCTCCTGGATATCTTGCCATTTTGGTTGAATCCTCCTCGTACCATCTCCTCAGTTATTACAACTCAGAGTGCACCCTTCTCAAAGAAAGTATAATCATGAGACTTGATAAGAATGTGTGCTTTTTAATATCTGTTCACAGGACATGGAAGAAGTTACAGACACTATTTGGAATGGCTTTAGTGTGAGTGTACAGACAAGACAGTAAGACCGAGGATACATGATCAATATGTTACCTATCTTTCCTCTTCTATCTTTGCAATATATGTTTGAACATAGAAACACACAAATGTGTACATTTCCTGCATGTCAAGAGTGGGAGTTCCACAACTTCCTAATATCTCCCAGATCATGCATGCATGTAGACAGATGCTGATCAGCAGACCGGCTAGAGCTACAGTAGAAACTGAGCCCTGGGTAGCATTTAAATGAAAAGGTAGCAGGTACTGAAATAAATTTTCACATTAGAACAACAGAGGCAATAAGTCTGTCTTGTCAACAGGTTTCAGTGACTTCTGAGATTAAATAATATGGATTTAACTCTAACGTCAACTAAGATGTCATGTAATATGGACAAATGGGAATCATGATGTTAATTACTATTTCAAAAGAAATAGAGAGAAAATAAGTGGTTCCTGTTCTACAGCACAGAGAGGTATGTGGACATCTCCCTAGTCTTTCAATAAGCAGTCCAAATAGGTCGTACAACTACTGTGAGCCTGTTTTATTATTTTTAAAACCATTAATTGAGCTAAAATGACTGTCTATAATAGGTTTAAAGTATTAAGAATAGTAATGCCCATTTTAAAGATAGCCATAATTTTTCAATACTGATGATTAATATACCTCAAACTTTAATTCAAAATAGTGAAAATAGCCTCTATTGGAGGACTGATTGTTGCTGTATCACCCTGTTTAATTGTAATTATTTCCTTTATTGTTCAATATTCAAGACCATTAATGCAATATCATACTCCAGGTAAAAAAGAAAAGGACAGGAATAAATACATTAAGAATAAATTAGTTTTGTTCCCAATTAACTAGCTGTCATGAGGTATAGCAGGGAGTGAAGCTGTAGTTGCAATCTCCTAGGCAAAGTTCTATGAAGGGATATGGTTCACTTTGAGTTCAGACTTGAAGAACTAAGTCATCATATCTAACTCCGTAGATGTCCATGAAGATCACCTCTAAGCTAGCTGCTAAAGGACTATTTGCTGAGAAAAGGACTTAAGAATGACTCTGGATCAGAGAACAGTGCACACACAAAGTCAGGAAGTTAGCAGCTCTGGTACAATCTCAGAAACCAGGAAGCAGAGACCACTGAAGCTATAAAAGCTTCAGCTCTGGGCATTTCTTGTTCCAGCTCTGAAGAGTCCTGGCTTTGTCTCCAGATGTTTGTCTGTGTGAAATGAAAAAAGTTATCAAATATTTATCTATGTCAAAATAACTTAGCAGGCCTAAGAGTAGTTCCCTTGGGGGAAGAAATGAATTAAAATGCTGGCCCTGATGTGTATCTGGGATTCTAGGCTTCAAGAGTGGTCTCACCCTACCATCCTCAAATGCTAAATTAGACTGGGCTGAATGTACATGTATGTATATTTGTAGTTTCTGCTGAATACCTAATTTCCTCTTGAGGATTGAGAACTTTGGTGTGGTGATACTTTACTTGTGCTCTAAGAAAGAAAACTTATCTAGGGATCAGAGGACAGAGCTAGCCACCAAATAAGACATAGAAGTTAGGCGGTGGTGGCACATGCCTTTAATCCTGTCCCTAGGGAGGCAGAGATCTGTCTGGAGCTCTGTGAATTCAAGGTCACACTGGGAACAGAGGCAGGCATGGTGACACACACCTTTAATCCCAGGAAGTGATGGCAGGAAGCAGAAAGATATAGAAGGCATGAAGACCAGGAGCTAGAGGCTTTTTAGCAGCAGTTCAACCGAAACCCTCAGGGGTCGGGACTCTAAAGAGACTTTCAGTCTGAGGATTCGTGTAAACAAGATCAGCTGAAGAATTGGCGAGGTGAGAAGTGGCTGTGGCTTGTTCTGCCTCTCTGATCTTTCAGAATTTACCTCAATATCTGCCACTGTGTTTTGTTTTGTTTTTTTATTAATAAGACCACCTAGTAATTGATCTTATATTTTGGCATAAATTAGACAGAGCCTTCCTTGGTGATCAGAACTGTACTAGAACTAGTTAAGCAAAAACAAAAACAAACAACCAAAACACTAAATGTCTTTGCTTGCGTGTGTGTGTGTGTGTGTGTGTGTGTGTGTGTGTGTGTGTGTGTACCTGTGTGCGCGCGCGTCTGTGTGTGTGTGTGTGTGTGTGTGTGTGTGTGTGTGTGTAGGGGGAGTTGGAGAAGTGAGGGTTTGAGGTTTGGGTATCCAGAGCCCATAGGAAGACATTTGATGTCATGTCTTACAAGCTCTCCACTTCAATCACTTGAAAATCTCGGACTTGCTGTTTCAGTGAGACTGGCAAGCTCAAATCTGTCAGAAACCCTGTTTTGTCTCCAGAGCACTGGCCATGGATGCTGGTGTTTGAAGCTCAGGTCTGCAGGCTTACACAGGCCCTTAACTACTGAGCCCCTCTCTCCCCACCCCTGACTAACACCAAGTATCTTGATGAGGCTTTCTAGTTGGTGCTATTTCCAAATGCCACAGTTTGTGTTTTAAAGAACTAAAGACATCACATTTCATAAGTCACCCAGACAGTGCTCTCAGGAGCTGCTACCTAGTTCTGACTGGGCATTCCCTTTGATCATGGTATCATTTCCCCTTAGAAAAATCATAGCTGAGATTAGCTGAGATGCTACGTCCAACTAAATCCTGACTCTTAATATCTTTCTAGTGTATCACCAAATCTAGGTCCCCTGAAGACCCCCATCACTGCCTAATTCAGAGAACGTTCAAAAGTTTTATTGTTTCTTTTGTTGAAATAGGATCCCTAATTTTCTGTCCCTTTACCACCAAAAAACAAAAACAAAAACAAAACCCACATTTTTGTTTTCTGGTTAGGAAAAAGGAAACCACAGGAAAGACACTGGTTTCTGGACCATGTATACCAAGGCATTCAGTTGTTCAGTTGGAGAAAGACTTGAAAATGTAAGTAATATAGGTAATGTTAATGACTTTAACTTACAAAATATGAGCATTAGAATACCTATTGTGAGAAGGTTAAAGCTTAGGCTGTTTAGTGTGGCCCCAGCTGCTACTGGAAACAGGCAGGTCTATGGAGAACTCTCACTGAGTGCCACTCCTAGAAGTAAAGTCAAAGCTCAAAAAATAAGGTCCCTTGTGTTAATTATGTGTGTTAACAATTCTCCAATATTCTAGAAATTCAGGGTACTTTATTACACATTACAAGGTATACATGACTCACTTTATTAATAAATGAAGCCTAGAAAATGTTTATTTGGCTTACATTATGATTCAGTTTCTATTCTCATTTAATTAAGGCTGTAGTGTGCTCTGCCTTTTCCCCCCTTTCATGGAAAACCCACTCATTCTTTAGATATAAGGGTATTGACTGATGAGATTTAAGAGCTGAATCCTTCTTAGGCATTACCTGGTCCAGAGGAGTCTGTATTCCCTGAGGTTGGTCCTCCATTGGATGCCTTTTGCATCCAGATAGGGGGAGAAAACTGCCACTTGGGGAATACAAGGTGTCCTTCAAGCTCCAGAATGCCTAGGAGAGCAGCTAAACTGTAAATGCAAATTTCTAACTGCTTGACTGTCCTTCCCTATCCTGCCTTCCACTCTCTCACAACTGATGTGCCCGAGTGACGCCTCCAAAATAAGGAATTTCTGCAAGAAAAACTTCCAATCAGGAACCTCTTTCTCAGGGGAAATAATCCAATAGAGCTAATGCAATAGTAACAAAAATGATGTAGACATTGTTCTAATTCTTGTAGATTCTTCCACTCAACTAGAGATTGAGGTAGAGCAAGAACATATGTCATGTGAAAGCAGAGTTCAAAAAAAAAAAAATTGAATTTCAAGGAAAGGGATATATTATGATTTTAGTAACAAGACATGTGAACAGTGGGAAGAAATAAATTGGTTGGCTGAATAAAAAAGATGTTTCATAAAGAAAGTGATTTTTTAAATATTTCTTCAAAATCAAGAAATTGCTGACATTTTTGTTGCCAGTCAGGGTAGAGGGACAGAGTGAACAAAGTAAAAGGCCTAGAGGTCTCATATGTGAAGCTGACAGAGCAACAGAGCAAAGAAAAGGCCTGTGCAGAGGTCTCTTATATGGGGCAGACAGAAGAAAGTGAGGTCTAACATAGCTAAGAAAGCATGTAGTGGCCGAATGCTGAGGCTTATGAACATCAGAAGAAAATGACACTTCTAATGGGCAACTGGGGTCATTCATGGATGTCTGAACATTATTAGTGTGTTAGATTCAGGTGAGGAAGGAGAAAGAAAAGGCCTGGAGGTAAACCTCAGTAGTCTGGTTCCTCAGCTTTGATCTAGTTTAAATCCAGTTAGGGATCGCCTCTTAGGGTAAGAAACCCAAGTGCTACCTGCTAAGGATTCTTAATATTCCCAATGCCAGCCTAGACTAAGGTATGAGAATAGATCCCATCCAGAAAAGCTGGTAATGTCTTTATCATTTTGCACCCTGATCCAGGATGAAGAAATAAAAAGCAAGATTAAATGACAAATATAAGGGACTTGGTAGGCTGGAAATCAATCATGGTGTATAGGACAGCCGATGGCCTGTGGCTTTGTCAGAAGGAGAACAAGTTCAGAATAGAAATAATGACTGAGAGAGACTGAAAGAGATGAAAGCCTGAACATCACGCTCTGGACAAACAGGTTCATTAATTATCTGAAATGTGTATGAGGTCAATAGTGGAGAATATCACAAGTGGCCTAACCTAAGAAAATCATAGTGCTGTGGCTGTGATGTAAAAAAAAAACAAAACAAAAACAAAACAAAAAACAAAACAAAACACAAAAACAAAACCAAAAACAACAACAAAACAAAACACCATAAAGGAGATGCCAACTTTCATCCACAATGGAAAGACATAACGACACTGTACTGGAAAGTAAACTGTACGTTCAACCACCCTGTTACATTAAAACAATAAGTGAATGACAGCTTCCCTGGTCCATAAACCAAGTCTAAATGCCATTTTGTACCAAGAAATTGACAGCCTCCAAGCTGTACAAAATGTCATAAATGACAGGCAAAGTCATGACTAGTCACAGCTTAATCCAGCATGGAAACCAAGGTCTGTGTTTATAAGACCATCTGGAATTCGCTATGAGCTCCAGAAGTGGATGGGCACCTCTGGGGTTGGCTGCTGAGCTATGGCAGCCATCGATGGTGCCCTGGGTTGAGGCAGGTGGCACCTGCTAGCAGGACTCTATGAATAAAAATAGTAGCATTGCCTCTGTGTATGTCTCTCATTAATTCACCTATACTGGAGCTATGCTTCCACAGGAAAACTGGGGCAGGGCATGCCACGAACCCAGTCTTAAAAGCACTGAAAATCACCCATCTAATCAGGTACCAGGATCTATCTCTGCACTCCAGCCAGCCTTCTTCTGGAGTTCTCCAGACTGCACAATTGAAGATTCACACCCAATTATAACAACTGAATGAGGTTGCTTTACCAAACTACTTGAATGAGGCTGGCCTTATTTTGCATGCTCTTGACTGGAGTAACTGCAACAGCCAGGATAACTGTCCAGTTGATCCAAGTAGATGGCCCTCAGAACTGGGGCAACCACTAGGCCAAATTCCTGTTCAGGGTTCTATAGAACTCTGGGGATTTTAGCTGGCAACTGTTCTGAAGAATTTAGCTGACTGTAAACAATTTATAAGAGAAAATGGTTAAGGAGCGATACTAAAGTTTAACAGAATCCAAGGGATGGAGAGGAGATGCTGTAAGCAATAAAATTCCGACACATGATGTAGAGGTCAACTATGTTTGTTGAATGTTACATAGGATCCCAGAACTGAGGGCAGCAGACAGCTGAGGGTGTTTTGTAAATGGAGTGCTATCAGAATGGGATGGAAGAAAATAAACAGGAAAGTCTTGGTGAAGGTAGCTAAGAGAGTATCCACAAATCACTGACTACTAAACATTCTGGTGTTCTAGCAAGGCCAACAGGAAAAGATAGACTCATCCCAGGAACGGTTTAGCATCCGTGATGGGGAAAGAGTTGCCCACGGTTTCACTCATTTCATTAGCAATAAATGTCTCATGCATTATCCAATTCAGACACTGATAGTTATCGAAAAAGCATTCAGTTTCTGGGGAAAAACATCATCTTCCTTAACTCAAGTGCTGCCAAAATGTATTTCATTTTCCTTCTTTCACAGACATGGTGTTGCAACAAAATTACTATTTATAGAATGGATGAAGATAGCTTAGGTATTAATCCTAAATTGTCCACTTACTATGCAACTTCCTACAATGTCATATACCTATTTCCCTACATAAATTCAGAAAAATAAGGCTTGTTTCAATAAAATTCTATTATGAACCCATGAGAGAGTACATATAAAGCCCCTTCTCTATTTATAGTTACTGTTTCTCACTTTTTACCTCTAGAACTCATATGCCAGCCACAAATAGTTGTCCTGTAAATATTTGCTAGGTGGATGAATGCCATTTAATATACATACTAGTCCTATAAAGTAGGTATCATTATTCTTGCATTGGAACTGAGCAAGATGCATCTTCAGGAAGAGCTTCAGGTAGTCAGTTGCAGAACAAAGATTTGAAACCAAGAGAGGGCAATGCACATAAATGCTTTCCCACTATGCCATACAGAAACTGAGTACAATGTAGGACTTTGCCATTCAAAAGACAACCACATGAAAGCTTCACTGGGAGAAATCTCAACAAAGACGGCTGAGCACAAAGTGTTTTTATGTTCTGTTTCATTTCAGAGATTCTTATTGTAATTCAGTAATTAGGTATCTCATCCTCAGACTTCTATTTCCAGCATTTGTTCTGTTACCATAATGAGAACATCTCAGTAAAGTGCAATGAGCATCTCAGTCTCTCATAATGGAATGTGGTCAAAAAAAAAAAAAAAAAAAAAGACTGTGCAATGAAAAGGAAGGGCAGGAACAAAGAGGGAATTAAATATAGACAGACTTAGTCCCAGGCTACTCACACCAATGGTTTTTCTTAGAAAGGGTTGAGTGAGAGAGATGTGATTCAAAAATCATGTTCTCCATGCTGGGTCTGTCCTAGGAAGAATGCCCAGCTGTCACGCTAATGTCCCACCTGCTCTGCAGGCCTGTTTCAGACTCCAGAGAAAAGAACTTGGAAGAGGCTGAAAGGAGCTGAACAGCTGACAAGAAAGCAGATTAGAACATTGAGGAGCAACCTGCCATATGATGTTCACGGAAAAGGCCCATTACAAGATGCCGCTTTCGCATTTCCACACATTAGCCAAAGAGAAAATACTCCCCCCTCCCCTTATCTGAGAAAGCTGGCTTAGGTTGACAAACAAAAGTACAGTGCATTTTAGACAGTCTCAAGCTGGGAGTTTGAGGACTTGCTGCTTTTAAAGCACATGCAAAAAAAAAAAAAATGCAATGCTGTTGAAATATATTTTCAAGTTGTATCAGTGGGTTTGAGATAGCACACTTACAATATGCTGTGCTTGAAAGGATTACATGCTTCCACGGTTATTAAAGAGGTTACAGAAGCATAGAAGTGCTTTCTAGATAACAAGGTTTTACATATAAACACATATGGCTAAATCATATGTTATAATTTATTTTTACAATCAAACCAAACCCTGCTGCTTCTAATTAGACAATATACAATGGTCCCAGGACCTGTTGGTTGCTGAGTGGTCATTATCATTCTATTTATAAAGACTCAATACTAATTGTAATGTGTGTGCATATATAAGCTATGATTCAAGATGCATAACTCCTTCCCAATAACTCTATAGTGCCTGCTGGAAGTGCACTCTAGGTATGTAAACATCACTGCTCTGCCAAAGCAATTAATCAGTCAGCTAAAGCTGTGCACAGTCTTGCCAGTACAATCAGAAGTCAGACCTAGAGGGGAGTACCAAAGCAGTGGCAGAGAACAAAACAGGTATCACACTTGGGAATGTGGCTCTGGAAACAGAAAGACAAAGGTAACTCAAACTATAGCTGTTGTTTGGAGAAATGTTACGATTAACATTATACTAAGTGTGTTAGCTTCAGACTAAAAGGTCACATTTCTGGGCTTACTTCCCACAATGGGACACAACACTGCATATTCCCAGGCACCAGGGTCTGAAGATGGACCTCTAACCTGAGCTTTCTGAGGTTTGAGTTATGGTCCTTGACACTTCCTACTCTTACTTTGCATCTGTATAGTTATACACACTTGAGGAATATAGTTGCATACATACAAATACGAGTGCATACCTCCTATCTCTGATAAAAAAATATACTCATATTTACAGTATTATATCCATGAAAACTCTAGAAGTTATTTCAATTATGCATTTTTAATTCAAAAGTTTAAAAGTGTGAGAGTCTCAAAGGAATGAATATGTAGCTATGTATAACACAACTTATAAATATACACATGTGCAGCAGAGGAAATGAGTTACTTTAGTGAAGTTGCAATAGTATACACAAAATATCTAAGTACTATTAATTCATAAACAATAGAAAATTTATATAGTTTCTGCAGCCTGGAATGTAGGATAAAGTCACACAACTTGGTCTGTCCTAGAGAAGCTTTTCGTTCTGCATCCTCACGTGGTGTGTCAACACTGTCCCAACACAGTAGACAATAGAAGTGAAGAGAAGTCACACTTTCACACCTTGTTTACATGGGCATGGATGACATCCATGAGAACCTACTGGAGTGAAACAATTCCTGAAAACCCAAAGTCTTCATACCATCACATTATTAAGTTTTAACATACAGAATTTGGGAATGCATATAAAACAATGTAGGCTAAGCAATTAGTAGGCTGAGAAAAGTGAATTCTGGCATGCATGCTTACAGCATTTGAGAAGGCAGGTAATGAGTTCATATTCCCAATTATATGGAACTCAGAAGAGCACCTTAGTTTCTTGAATGTCATACATATGTGTTTGCAAATCCGAGTGTATTTCTGTTATTGACAGGAATGGAAAAAAGGGTCAGTATTAAGAAATTGGGATGATAGACTAGAAAGGGGATGCAGTATTGCAAAGGTTTTTACCTCTTTGGAAACAATGCTTGTCATATAAAATTATGATTAAAGGTACTCATGGCTTGACAAAATATAAGAAATAATGAATTCTAGGTGGTTTTTATGGTTTACTTCTTTTGTTCATTAAAAAAAGGACAACTAATTTAGGACATTGCATGAAGACTTCCATATTAAAACCTAGATATTACTGCTAAGGATTAACAGGAGATACATGATAGAGTATGATTAACCAGTCATGGATTGTCATGCATAAACCCAGGAATGTCATACTACAAAATCAGAAAGGGAGACAAGAGGTAAGCTATAACAACCTAGGAATCAGATAAAAGATGTTTTTTCTTCCTAGGAAATTGATACCAGATTTTATTGAAGGAATATTTAGAGCAGTAACACTAACGGTTAACATGTGATGGTTCCTATGTGAGTGTTGCTCTTCTAAGCACACAAATATAACATTCAATTGGATTTTCTTTTCCTAACAACCCTGTAAAATGAAAATCATTGTAATTATCATTTTAGAGATGAATTATGGGATGTTTATGAGATCTGTGTGTTAAAATGTATTTTTACTGTTGAGGATAAGAAATGTTTCAAGTTTATAATGCTGTTCCATTTCAGGAAATAGAGTCATCTATATGTTGGTTTATCTTACATCAGGGAGAAAAGGCATACAAATGAAATAGACTGAACTAGGATTAATGTCCTTTACAATTAGCAGGAGACTTATATAGCAAAAAAAAATATTATGTTTCCTAGTTACAATTACTATTGCTGTGATGAAACAGCCGAACAGCTTAAGAAGTAAAGGATTTATTTGGTTTACACTTTCACATCACTGTTCATCAATGAAGGAAGTCAAAGAAGGGATCTAGAGGCAGGAACTGATGCACAGGATACAGAGGAGTGATAGTTACTGACTTGCTCTCCATGGCTTGCTCAGACTGCTTTCTTATAGAATACAGGACCACCTGCCTAGGATGGCACCGCCCACAATGGGCTTGGCCCTCCCCCATCAATCACTAATTAAGAAGATACCCTACAGGCTTGGTGTACTGAAGGCATTCCTCTCAAACTACTGCAGCTTGTGCCAAGTTGACACACAATTAGCCAGCACAACATATTGTTTTGAATTACTGTCACAATTATCTCTATAACTTTCTAAAATAGTAATACCAAAAGCTATAATTTATTGAATATTAATGACAGGTTTGACACCAGGATAATCTCCACATATATTAATTCTATTCAAACAAGAACTCATGAGATAAGTGACTTGTAAAAATTATAAAAATGTAATCTAATCAGTGAAAAAATAATATGGAAACAATAACAAACTTTTATTCAACTATTAATTTTACAGGAGTAATGTTTGCATTGTTTAGCATTAGGGAAAAGATAGACATGCGTGTTTTCATTACACGTGGGCAAGTTGCTTGTTCTTAGAATTTAATCTCTTCAAGTTCAGTTCTTCAGTTTCTTTTTCTACAACATGGATCATAATACTAGACACCTCATTGTGAAAACTGAATGTAATATAGCATGTAAAATTTCATTCACATGACTGTCTGGCAGACAAGAACACAAGTGTTTACTCCCATATGAATTTAATGAGTATAATTTTGGAATACAAAATAGAATCATGTATAAAAGGTCAGAGTGTCATTAAGATTCATCCTCCACTGTATCTAAACCATGAGAAAGTGTGTTATAGTTTGGAGAAGTACACAAATATAGACACAAAGTTACCTACTTTCTCAAATTTTTATGAAAATAAATGACCCCATCCAATAGGAAATTATATACAATAAATGCTATGTTTCTTGATAGAAATGTATGTAAATACTAACAATGGCTTTAGTCTTGCATTTAACATCTTCTTCAGCTTTAGAGACTACAGTAAAGTCTAGGAGGAAGCTTAGTTGTACAGTACTTGTTTAACAAGCCCCTGAAATTTAATCCACAACAAAGGAAGTCATACAGATTACTAAATAGAGAGAAATTTAGTGTATCATCCTAGTTGAAAAATTGGTTAAAACAACTTTCATGGCTACGTCTTTGCTAGTTTTAATTACATCACATTGTATTGTAGGAGGCAAAGCTATGTTAGCGAACAACAGAGACGCTGTTTAGTTGGTAGAAATTTGTTTAGTTGGTAGAAATGCGTCTGTTTCTGAACTACTTATGTCCCCATCTTTCCACTATTAATACTGAGATACACACATAGGTGTAGCAGGAATCTTAAAGGTACCTATTAATAAAATCAAACCTGAGGCAAATTATTGGGGTGAATGCTGGAAGAGCAGAGACACAGAACAAACCACAGCTACCTCACCTCGCCAGTTCCTCAGCTGATTCTGTTTCCTCAGACTGGAAGCCTCTGAGTCCTCATCCAGAATGGCTCTCAGCTGAACTGTGCTGCTCCAAAGCCTAAAAGCTTAACCAACCAAAATGCTTCTAGTTTCTAGTCTTCACGCCTTATATATCTTCCCCTTTCTGCCTTCACTCCCTGGGACCAAAGGCTCGCTTTCTGGGATTAAAGGCGTGTGTCGCCATGCTGGCTGTGTCCTTGAACACACAGAGATCTGCCTAGCTCTGCCTCCCAAGTGCTGGGATTAAAGGCGTGCACCAGCACCGCCCAGCTTCTGCTGTGGCTTGCTCTGATCCATTTTCTAGCCACCATTTCTGGCTCTGTATCTAGTGGCTGTCTGTTCTCTGACCCCAGATAAATTTATTAGGGTGCACAGTATTGCGGGGAACACCTCTGTGTGATGTTCTCTCCCTTCTTATACTTACTAGCTTCACTCCACTCTTTTGAAGACTAAATGTCATGATCTGATTGATTCGATTTAAAACGCAATAGGTGAAACCTGGGCAAGGGTTCAGTGGTGATTATTTCTAAGACTGACTACCCGAGTTGGATTCCTGAAGCCATCGTGGTGGAAAGAGAGAACTAAGTCTAACAAGTTTTCCTAGGTCCTTCACACATGCACTATGACATGCCCCCTTCCATTACCACCCACCCACCTGCCCCTAGAATAATAAATAAAAACAAATAAAAACCTAAAGTAAAAAGAAACCCCATAGGAGCTGTATCTCTTAATGAGACCAGTTCATTCGGAGATGATTAACCGAAGAGGAAAGAGCCACTGTGAAATGGGAGCAGCGTTCCATCTTTTGAAACCATAGACAGCACTGCCATTGTGCTTCCTCTGCTCCCCGGCCAGCGCTCCAATATACTCCCATTGCCATGATGTCTCTGAAAGGATAGACTCTGTTCCTCTGAGCTGTGATCTGAAATATGCCCTTCCTCCCTGAAGTTGCTTTTCTCATGTTTGGTCACAACAATGAGGAAAGCAACCAATCTAGAACTAACACAGAACACATGCAAGAGTACCGGAACACACCACTGGTACCAGAACCCGGACGCTTGTTCTGAGAACTCTCACCATGTGGTCCCAGGACTTAAGAACTGATTGGCGGAAGAAGTATTTAAGGATTTGGTGTTGTGGGTGGGAGAGGCCTTAGCGTGCTATGAAAAGCTTCATGGGCCATTCCTGCTGGAATTGAGAAGACCAAATGCTGATGTAAATGTAGACAGTGAAATTGTCATATTACGTTTCAGAGAGGGTGAAGGGCAGTGCTGGGAATCAGCCTAGGGAAAATTCCTGACGCCTTGCAAAGGATCTGGCTGTTTGGGCCATGTCAGTAGTGTTTGGGAAAAGAAATTTCAATATAGCATGACATTTGGGCTGTGGCACAGTTATTGCTCACTAAGATTACTGGGATATATAAGATAAAAATTTAAAGCAGGAAAAAATTAAAACTATACAGCTTTCAAGGAAAAGAAAATTAACAGGTTAAGGATGCAGATAAGGTTGGAAAAGAAGCCAGCTGTGGTTACTGAAAAGATATTGGACGCGGTAAAGAGAAACCATGTGTTTTTCAATGGGCCAATAGGGAATGTGTTTTTATGGAAAGGCCTGAGGCTCTAGCTTCTGAAAATGCAAATTTACTTAAAAGTGAAAATACTGTTCCCTGCTGAAAATGGCTGCCTAGGGAAGTATTTTTCCAGGGTCAGCCACTAAAGCACATGGCTGTGTTCTAAAGGACAAAGGCTACCTTTCAAACTGGCAGCTGCTCATGGCATCATCACTCACATAGTGCTGCCATTATAAGCATACAAAAGGAGGGGCATGATCGCCTACACCGAGGTTGCAGAAAGCTTCTAAAATTAGGCAATGTGTGGTAGGTTCAGATTCTCTGTGAGGAGACTCTGGGGGCCCACTGTGTAAAGCCATCAAGGTAAAAATCTAGGTTTCTTTGGAGACCCTGGAATACTGAAGATGTCAGAAATATGGAGCATCCAGGAATAAAAGCTACAGTTTCCAGTTGCAGCTGGTCCAACAAAAGAACCCAGAGGTACTAAGGGCAACACGGCTGTCAGTGTTACTGGAACCTAGATTTTGCCACCAAAAGCTGCAGATGCCTTGAAGATGCAAGATTTGGATTTTGCTACATTAGGTTTCCGTCTTGAATTGATCCAGCCTGTCCTTCCCATGCTCCTGTTCCCTGCTTTTGAAATGGGAGTGTTTTGTCTGCATCATTATATATTGTGTGATGGCTAATATTGTCAATTTGACAGGATCCAGAATCACCTTAGAAGACAATTGTCTGGGTATGCCTGTATGGGATTGTCTAGATTAGCTTAACTGAGGTGGGAGGACACATCTTAATTGGGGCTCATCCCATTGCTGGGTTCTTGGCTTGAATAAATGTGAGCTGAGCACTTCCTTTGATCACTCTACTTCTTGGCTATAGGGGCAATGGGACTGGCTGCCTCTAGCTGTTGCATGATTTCTCCACCATAATGAAGGAGATGCCCTTGAATTAGAAGCCAAAATAAACCTTTAATTTATTAAGCTGCAAAACGGGAAATAACTAACACAAATTGGAAGTAAGTTTCTCGATATTTTCTATTTTTTTTATTTTGTAAAGGTTCACAGTTATGAGATTGTTTGAATCTCAGTAGAAACACTTAGACTTTCTTTTTAATCAATGTTGAATAAGACTTTGGGTAACTTTTAAAGAAGGACTCAATGTGCCTGGCATTATGAAATGAACATAAGATTTTAGGGGGTATGGCAAAATGTCGTATTTCAAATATTTTTTTTTCAGTAGCAAGATGAGACTGGTAATGACTAATCTTCATTATAAAATTGACTATATAGTCACCTAGGAGACACACCTATGGGTAGTGCCATGCCAGAGGCTGGGGAACTAAACTGAGGGATAGATGAATAAAGGTGTTCATACCTTTCTCTGTTTCCTGGTCAATGGCCTAGACAAATCCACTTCTGGGGTCATGCCTTCCATGCTATGGTGAATTTCATCCCTCTGAACTATGAGCCAAAATAGACCCTTCCTCCATTAACTTATTTTTAATCAAGTGTTTGATCATAGTTATAAGAAAAGTAAATAGTCTACTCATCCTAACAACGGTCATTCATTAAAGAATATTATCCTCAAAGGGCTAAGAATAACAATAGAAATCAGTTCTAAGTTTTTGTTTCCTTTGTTCTTTGTCTTTTTCTTTTTTCTTTCTTTTTTTTTTGTGGGGTGGGGGGTCAGAGTCTCTCTACATAGCACTGACTGTCCTGAAAATTACTATGTAGACTAGGATACCCTTGAACTCAAAGAGCTCTGTCTGCTTCTGCTTCCCAAGTGTAGGTTTAAAGGTTTAGGTTTAAAGGCATGACCTAAGTTTTCTTAACTGAAGAAGTATTATGTGTAATACCTTTGGAAATTTCTCTTTTAATGTATACTGACTGGCTTGATTCTAAGATTTTCCTAACTTTCCATCTAGTACTAAGTACTGTATTTACTGTGAGTAATATAAATGATTGGTAATGTTTGGATATAGTATAGCTCAAACTGTGGAGACAGTCATTAAAACAGAACATTATTGAGACATGAAAAGAGAAAAGATAAAGGAAGAGAGGAGTATTTGAACAAGTCTTTGCTGTTCTCTTTGAATGTAAGTCTTCCTGCCTTTGGTAAAAGACACTAACAGTATAAGGAGCTTTCTGTTGTTTACAACGCATCTCAAATAATGGAATCTCCTTGACAATATCACATGCAACATCTAATCTCTGACAAGAATAGGGAGAAGACTGAAGACTTTTTGAGAAAGTGTTGAATAAACACAACCCTCCTAAAATATCTAAGAAGGTTAATGAAAAAGACCATGAAATAACATTTTAAACCATATAGAAGCCAATAATTCTAAACACCTATGAGAATAATGTGACTGTTAAGATTATATTTCCCTTTTTCTAGCTCAGATGCGTTATTGGCTTCCTACTAGTCTTCAAGACAAATGTGTTTGCTTTTCCCAAACTTAAAATGTGTGCCAATTTGTGAGCAATCTTAGCTAGTAAGAGAAATAAACATTTAATGCAATTTTCTTAACACTGTATTATTTACTATTTCTCAAAGATTAGAACTTTGATCAAATCACATGAATAGCTTGTTTTCAACATGTTGTATGTGATGAGTGCCTTTCCTGAAAATAGTGTACTTACCATAAAAACAATGTTTTTCCTCGTCAACCTCATGATATGAAAATGTAGCTTAGATATACACACAAATAAACATAAGTAATAAAAGCAAAACATTAAATTGTGAGGAACAAAGCCATTGAAATGTATGCTGTCTGTGCCCAGCTAACTTATCTAAATTGGAGATCAAGATTACAATTTACGTGTCTGCTCAGCTAGAAACATAGATGGGTTGAAAGTAAAGAATAAGAATATTTAAGCCTTCAATACACAAGAAGTGCCAATAGTACAGTTATGGGAACCTGCTTGTGTTTACTTATACTGAGCATTTTTTCACTCTATGCCTGGAAGCCTGTTAACCACCTCAGATACTAAAAACAAGAGGGGAAATGAAATATTCTATCATGGATCTCATGCTCCAGATTTCTGAAACAAAATTGCCATGAGGAAGTAACAAAATAATGGAATTCAGGAGGCTACTAGGTGTAAGGGTTAGTTAAAGATCAGCTGGAAGTCTGGTACAGCATGAACTTTTCCTGAGAAAACATGAACAAAGGTGTACTCACCCAAATAGGACAACAAAGACAGACAAAATAAATTATTCCATCTAAGTCTAGCCTGGTGAATCAAGGAATGGGGATGGTGGCTCACCTATATGGGCAACTAACAGGAAGTTACACCACTGAAAAACAATCTCCTTCCCTGCAAAGGTAACTGCCTTTGGAAGGGGTGGAACATATAATGTGTAGTGTGCTCTATGTCCTATGTGCTACCCGCTTAGGGAACACTGCCTCTAGTGCTTCCTTTGTCCTTCTCTTTCCTCTCCTACAGCAAAGAGTGTTAGTGGACACAGTCTTGAATTATAACAGCAGCTCTAACCAAAGGATGAAAGCAGCCATGCCAAGGCAAAAGGATAGTGATCCTTAACACCAGGTATAAATGTTTTTCAAAGGAGTTGGGTAGCAGTTTCCTCCAAGGTCAAACCTCCCATCTTGGAAAGAAACTTTGTGAAGAAATGAGATGTAAGGAAGAAGTAAAACAACAAGATATTACAGAACAGGGTTTTTACAAGAAGATGAAACAGCAGGATGCTCTAGGGGACATAAAACACACTTCATCTTTCTTGGCAGTTCTATTAAGGAGGAAGTAATAGCTCAAAATAGCTTCAGGAAGTCCCTGAAACTGAGCATATTCACTAGACCCCTCCCTCCACAAAGGTTATAAGCAGTAAGGCTTGCTGAGTATCTCTCCCAGGTGAGCCAAACTGCAAAGAAGACTCTCAGATGGAACCAGGCTCTTGGGAGAAGTAGATGGAGTGGCACAGAGGAAAAATGTCAGCCGACCAACCGCCTGAAAGAGGCTCAGATCAACCAAAAAGGACACTTTCTAGCCTGCAGAGCTGCCTGCAGGCTCTGCTATGAGCTCTAGGATTGCAGCTTTGGTGAGCTGTCACCCATGCTGGGATTGCCTCTGGCACTGCAGTACTATTTCTCACCTGTATTCCTGTAAGTAACAGTAATAAAACTCATCGGTTTGCCAACTTGTATTTTTTTTTAATCATATGATTAAAGCACAACAGATGAAGAGTAAAGATGTGTTAGATATCCAAAGGTAGGAAGAAGCAAATCACAGAAGACTCACATGGAATCAGTGTGGGTTTCGTTCCAGTGCCACTGATCAGAAAGAAGAGCAGTGTCACAGTACTTCAATAAATTATACTAGTTACAACCACTGGCATAGCTGCATCCTCATTTCATCAGATTTCCCGCCCCCCACAACTCAAAATCTGCTATATATTTTTGTGCACAATATAAGGATCCCTAACTTTCTGGATAGTATATGATGTTCTCAGTTTATTCTTTTTTTAATTTATTATATTTGCTTTTTAATTTTACACATCAGCCATGGGTTCCCCAGTCCTCCCCACTCCTGCCCCTGTCCCCACCCCTCCCCTCCATTCCCATCTCCTCCAGGGCCAAAACTCCCCTGGGGATTCAACTCAACTTTGTGGATTCAGTACAGGCAGCTCCAGTCCCTTCCTTCCAGGCTGGGCAAAGTGTCCTTGTGTAAGTCCAAGGTTCCAAACAGCCAGCTCATGCACTAAGGACAGGTCTGGGTCCCACTGCCTGGGTGCCTCCCAAATAGTTCAAGCTATTCAATTGTTTCACTTATCCAGGGGGCCTGCTCCAGCTAAGGGCTCCACAGCTTTTGGTTCATACTTCATGTGCTTCCATGTGCTTTTCCTATCTTGGTCTGAACAATTCACACTCTTACAGTCCCTCCTCTTTCTCGACAATTGGACTCCTGTAACTCCACCTGGGGCCTGGCTGAGGATCTCTGCATCCACTTCCGTCAGTTATTGGATGAGAGTTCCAGCATGACTGTTAGGGTGTTTTGCCATCTGACCACCAGACTAGGTCAGATCAGGCTTTCTCTCGACCATTGTCAGCAGTCTACAGAGGATGTATCATTGTGGATTTCTGGGGATCTCTCCAGCACTCTGCCTCTTCCTGTTCTCATGTGGTCTTCATTTATCATGGTCTGTTATTCCTTGTTCTCCCTTTCTGTTCTTGATCCAGCTGGGATCTCCTGCTCCCCTAAGCTTTATATGGTACATATACACAATGGAGTACTACTCAGCAGAGAAAAACAATTACATCATGAGGTTTGCAGGGAAATGGATGGATCTAGAAAAAAAAATCATCCTGAGTGAGGAAACCCAGACTCAGAAGGACAAACATGGTATGTCCTCACTCATAGGAGGATACTAGATGTAAAACAAAGATGACTAGACTGCTACACAACTCCAGGGAGGCTACCTAGAAAACGGGATCATAGGAAAGACTCAGGGATCGCCCAATGACAGAGAAATGGATGAGATCTACATGAACAATCTAGACAACAGTGGGAGTAATGAAGGGCAAGGTTCGAGGGAAAGAAAGCTCAGTTTATTCTTATCGTCCTGTTTTACTAAGACAACCATGATTGATTCTCAAGAAATGTTGCAGATTAAAAATGGAATTTTTCAAATCTTCTCTGCAAAGGATGGGGGAGCAAGTATACACCAGAATTTTCTGGGTAGAGACTAAACTCCAGCACTGTAGCATGACAGCAGCTATTGACAATATGCAAATGAATAATCATGGATTTTCTCCAATATAACTTATTAATGAATACTGAAATTATATTCCATATATTTTGAATATCATAGCCATTTTCCATTTAGTTCAAATATAAAGAGTATATTTGGCTTACAGACTATAAGATAGCTTCTGCTGTGCTTTGCTGATACTCAGATTAATAGGAGCTGATTGTGTTTCAAACTATACATACTGAAAGCCCCATACCATGCACTCTAGGCCTGGATGTATTTTCAGTGAAGAAACATAAACATATCTATGGAACTCATGTACAATCAAGCTAGTAAACACCAGACAATTGGTTTTAGTGTCCATTTTCTTACTCTTTTTGCTAAAAGATCTCACCACACACATCCATTCTCATCTTTTTGTTTCTTTCTTTACAATATATTTTATTTTTTCACTCTTGAATACTTTAGATGCACCTTTCCTCATCTCTTCCTGTTGGTTTTGTTTTAATATCCATCCTTCCCCACACACTGTGAAAATTATATGGCTAGAGCCAGATAAACATTTTTTAAATGGCAAGAATAATGAGCTAGTGTTCTCAAATTCTATAATCCTTAAACAATATCCTGTAAAAGTCTTTCTTGTATCTATTCCCTCCATGATTCTTGAATGAAACCCTTGCTCATATACTTTCTCTTTAGAAATACATGTGTTGCAAACTTCATCATATTCTGTTCACAATTAGTACTATGACAGTTCTGTCCTTTACAATTGTGACCCTCAGCAAATTTGCAATTCTCTCACATCCCTTCCTTATACTACAAATAGTATAAATTTATGAAAGAGGTGAGATGCTCTACATTTTTAAAGCTCAGGTACTCTGTAACGCTAGTGTGTTAAGGAAGAAATTTTCTCACAGTGTTTGGATTTAGGTTCTATATTTCAAACAACACTCTTTACAAATGAAGTCTTGGAACACAAGCCTTTAAAAAAAAAAAAAAAAAAAAAAAGAAAACAAATTGTGAGCTTTTCAGCATATTCTACTACAGTCCTTCATGGTTACAAAGCATTTGACAACTGTTTATTTAACAGTGTCTGTCTATTTTGATAGTACAGATGGATAAGAAAGGGGAAAAACAGGGTATTTAATTCCAGGACCACCTCCACTATTGATGCTTTTTGCCAGCAATAAGGCATCAGTAAAGCACAAACAGCTTATAAATGTCAGAACAATCCTATGAGCAAATCCCTGCCCACATTGTTTTATTAAGTGTCTTTTATTTACAAAAAATATATATACTTTTAATGGAGAACGGAAAAGGATGCTGTCTTATTGTTGGTGCATATTGCCATTTTTCACTTAGGTACTGGCAATTTTTTTTTTTTAAAGCAAGCTGCTGATTTAAGTTGCTCATTCCCATACTAATTTCTAAAAATGTTAGCATCGCATTAAAATCAAAGATGAATTTGGGGCAAAGCACAGTTCAGAGGGATGAAAGAGAACAACCTGTTTGGCTTCCATTAAGCTTACAGATTTATCAACATTGGGCACACTAGGGAACGACAGAGCAAGAGTTTATGAGCTCTATGAAAGGATTGATTTTTACAAGTCTCTGATTTAGCTGGAAGGGATGCCTATATATTTAGTTAGCAAAGGGGTTAATGGATTCAACCTCTTGAAAAATGCACTTCTTTACATGCAGCTAGTGTGATGGATAGTTAACCGAACGCACGTGGGTAAACATAGGTGAAAACAAATTAATTGAAAGGTACAGAGCTTATTGTTTATTTTTTTCTTGATAGATGGATCTCATTATTTTCCTTGGGCAGACAAAGCCATAACAGTTTCCAGAGAAAGGAGGAGTGACAGCTTCAGGAAACTGCTTACAGATGGACAGCCAGCAGGATAAAAATTTTACTTGTGTCCACCTCATCAATAAGCTGGCTCCACCAAGAGTGGCAATTATTCTTTTCCTGCTTGTGCTGCCATTTGAGAGGTATGAGGATGATTATTGATAACTGGGTATGCAGAACAAAACATAGGCAGTAACGCAAACTCACTGCCTTTCATGTCATTGTTAAAGTGGTAGCATGCATCTGTCAGTGACTTGGAGAATTGCATTGTTGCCTTGTTTTGTTACAAGTCTATGAATCTTCCTAATTATTAATGGTGCCTTAATTTTTCACCTACATTTACATGGTCTGTATGATGCGTTGCAAATTGAGAAGTCACTGAGGTATTCAATTTCGAATGCATACAAATGTACTATGAATTAGCTTTTTTTCCCCTCCTTTCCCTTTTGTTGTTGTTGTTTCATTTTGTTTTTCAAGACAGGACTTCTCTGTATAGCAACCCTGGCTGTCCTGGAACTCTCTTTGTAGACAGACTAGGCTGGCCTCGAACTCACAGAGATCCACTTGCCTCTACCTCCCGAGTGCTGAGGTTAAAGGTGTGCCTCACTACCAAACTTCTTCTTCTTTCACTTGTAGCTGTCCTAAAAGATCTTTAGGGTTATGTGTGTGTGTGTGTGTGTGTGTGTGTGTGTGTGTGTGTGTGTGTGACAATAATACTAAGTTGAATACATAAAAAAAATCTGCCAATGCTTGACAAGATCATGTATAATAGACACATAAATCTTTATTTTAAAATTGGTGAGGAAATTATAGTAACAATTACTGCACAGAAAACAAAAAACGAAAAAACACCCTCTTTCAATTAAAAGCACTACAAACTAAATGACTGTTTCCAGTATCAGCACAAAGCTAAAGGGAATTCAGTGGCCTCACTGCTTTCATTCTTTGCATTGCTCAGCCAACTCGACTGTAAGGCTCTATTTGGGCACAGGGTTGGTCCTGGTAGTTATAGGAACCCGGGCAATAAATCTGCTCCACTGGACTAAGGACCACACTGCAAATGCTGTATTCGGGCAGTTATTCTGTCTAGTGGAGCTAGATGAAGAGGTTTGGCCAGGGAAAGAGAGCTATGTAAAGTGAATGATGACTTCAATCAGAATAGTCACACACACACACACACACACACACACACACACACACACACACACACACACCTACACAGATCAGGCTTGAAAAGGCCCAGGCTAGTTCCAGAGTCACTCCCTTGGTATATCCTATCCTCTGGGTTTTATGCTATGAATCTAATAATCATACACATTTTTGTTAATTTCACCAAAAGACAGACTGGCAATGTGATGTTTTGAACTTCTGACTAAAGGCAATAACGTGCTCCACATTCTGCTCAAATGTTCTCCTGGGCCTGGAAGTCACACTGATGAACTGTGTTGCTGATTTCAGAGTGGCACAATTACCCAATAACCAGGGATTACACCCTGAGCTGCAATGACTCCAGTAAGGAGCCCCTGGCTCCCCATTTTCCTAAATGTCTAATCTCTGGGGAAAAAATAGAAGAGTTCATTTAAAGGTGAACAGAATTGCTGGAGGTTCTTTGTTGTTGTCACTGTGTGTTTTATTTTAAGGTAATGGATAATTTCAAAAATTAAGGAACTAACCTCCATGTAATTCTCAAATCACCTGATCATTAGAAAAAACTTTAATCTTGGTAAACTAATGGATTGTTCAGGCTGTGATAAAGTTATCATTCATTTTACTTAAAGGTTCCAAAAGCACTAAGACCTAAAAGAAAATACTGCTCTTTTAACAGCACCATTGTTATTATAAATTATGCATTCTTATTACATTTCCTTTGTAATTTCATATGAAAGCAACTACATGCAACAGTGTTTATTGTCAGAGGAAAATACCGCTGAAATCCTCCTACAAATCAAAATATGAATTATCTTTCTAAGTTCTCCATAATAAAGAGAAAAATGATAATTCAGTCCAGGAAATAGTTTTTATTATATAAGTAATATATAAGACAATCCAGATGAAAAGTATTTGAAATTCATTTTACTTGGAGGTAAGTCAAATTTTTAAATTATTAATTTCAGTAAGAAACAGAAAACCCAAAGCAAGTTAATAAAAATTTACAAAAAAATATTTCCTGTGGATGATATTGAAATATTTCACTCAAACACTCATTTGTCATTATGTTAGTCAGGTCACTTTTAGACAGAAATAAAGGGGAGTGCAATTTCTCTATACAAGCCATTGATACTGAGTCCTTTAACCAAGACATAGGTGCTGTGGAACAATCTTTTTTTATATTATAAATATGTATTGCTCTCAATGGTTAGTAAAAAGCTGACAGGCCAGTACCTAGGCAGGAAATTAGGCAGAAAAACCAAACTGAGGATGATGGGAAGAAGGAGGGTGGAGTCTGGAGAGATGCCAGGCAGCCGCAAAGCAAGCAGGATATGTAAAAATGAGTTAACAAGCCATGAGCCACATGGCAAAGCATAAATAGAAATACAGGTTATTTTATATGTAAGAGTTAGCTAGTAACAACCTGGGCTATCGGCTGAACATTTATAAGTAGTATTCAGCCTCAGAGTCAGTTATTTGGGACTGGGTGGTCAAGACAGGAAATGTCCATTTACACATAGGTATTCATCCCTTAAAGACAGAGTCCTTTCTCTGCTAGGCTAGCCCTCTGCTAATGACTTACATTCTCAACTCTCATTCATGCTTCTGAAAAAAAATGACCAAGCCGCAAAAGGGCACTATCATAGTGTGGGCCACCTTACCCTCCCTACCATTCTAACCCTAAGGTTGAAATGAGGGATTTTATTTCAATATGACCTGTGTACCAACCTGGTCACAAAGCCCAGTGAAGGAATGGGCACTTTATCCTCAGAGGGGCCCTCTAGAAGCACACTGGAGGCTTTGTTTTCAGGCTGCTGGAGTCAGGATAAGAGTAGAGAGGACATGATCTTCCATTCATTCATGGGTTGGGTACCTCACTTTTACAATGGCTTGTTTATTTATTGTTTATATCGTAATATAATTATAGATTTTTCTCCTCTTTTCTCCCCCCAAAGCCTCCCATGTACCCTTTGTTTTTGTTCAAATCATGGCATCTTTTTAAAATTAATTTTTAGTGTGTATGTTTTTCATAAATACATAAATACAACCTATTTAGTCTATATAACATTACTTGATATATATGTGTTCTGGAGTGACCATTTTGTATTCAGTAGTTGATTGGTATGCTCTTCCCTGGGGAATACTATTTCTCATGCTCTTAGCATTGCTTGATTGCCTAGAATTAGAGCTTCATAAATAGTTTGTTTATTGGATGCGACATTAGTAGCTTGGTTAGAAAAGTCAATATATATATATAGCTTAGTTGGAGAAATCAACACCAATGGCTTGCTTACAGTAATCAAAACCTTGCTTGGTAAAACCCCTAGCAGAGCAAAATGAACCCAACACACTCACCGTGGAAGATGCCTTACACACTTAGCAATATGGGAATCAGTTTATAGACTCTTCTCATTTGAGTAAAACCTGTAGAAATAATAAATTAGCTTCCTGGAGCTTGCCTCTTCTACCCAAATCCCACAGACTCTAATTCTTACCCTGTCCTGATAGCTGGTGTTTTCACAGCCTTCAGCACATATTCCCGCATTTCCAGCTCCCAACTTTCATGGATCTCTATCTCATTTAACACTCCTGGCTTCCTATAATATTGTTGCCAGCTCAATGGCATGTTCAAAAGTCCTTACTCCTGCCTCCATTCTTTCTAGAACAAACAGCCTTGGCAAAATTCAAAGAAAAACCAAGAATTTTTTGCATCAGAAGAGATGGTCTGGAGCTTCTCCCCCCACCCACCATTGGATTCTGAAGTTTTATGCAAATACTTCACTGCATGACTTCAATTTGGAGCTCTACCATCAAGACAGCATACATAAAAATCTACAATGATCTGTGGAACATGAACAGTGTTTATTTGTCTTCATGCCATTAATTTACTATCCATAGAATGCCACATATACCAATATTATCAGACGTGGAAGTATCAATCTTACAATGAGTCTCAGAGACTTTGGCAACTGGGTTGGTAACTATTTGAGCACTATGGATTTGCTATTGCTGGAATGTCACAATTGCCTGATGAACCTAGATGCAAAATTTCAGAATTAAAGAATATTATTTCTTTTGTCTTCAGCATGTCATACGTTCTCTAATACTCTCATCTTTGAATGCATTTTAGACTCTGCCACACAGAAACACCATTACTCGGGGGGGGGGGGGGAGATAGTAATAATTCAGTAGACCAAATCCAGTAGGGTTTCATTACACACCAGGAACCCAGGAAAACTTACTCAGTGAGCATTATTTAATTACAGCAACCCTAATTCTCCTTGCCAGGATAATAAATTCTCATTGCCAAGCATTTCAGGACCTTAATGATGAAATGTCTTTCCCCTGTTCCTATCAAAGTGTAGCAAACAGCCAAGGTATAAGTCAGGTGTGTTAAATATCTGAAAAACAATAGCTTTAGATTTAGAGCAGCTGAAGACATATGAACAAGAATGCATTGTTCCTTGCATGCAACCATTTTTTTTTTAAATACTTGCTTGTTGAGCTACATGCTTTCTCCTCTAGTGTGACTATTGTATGCCATATCCATGCTGGTCTGTATTTTCTATGTCAATCTATAACTTTACTTCTTTCCCACCACATCAACTTAACCTCTCTCACCTTTTCTGCCTCTATTCACTTTTTCCACCCTTTCTCTTTCCTCTGTGCACTCCCACTTGGATGTCTCATCCCTCTCTCATTTCAACTTACCTCTTTCGCCTGTCCTTTTCTGTATCATAAGTTCAAACCTCAAGGGCCACAGGAACCAGAGAAATTGAACAAATTCTATTAATAGATCTGTTTTTCTGAATTTCCTCATCCTTATGCTAACTGAGAACTATCTTTGCCATTCTTTGAATATCACACATACTTTCCTGTTGCTGTTGCTATGATAACTTAGGGCTCTTCACTATATCCTGCCATCTGTTATAGTTTCTTCTACAAATATCTTATTCTTTTATACTGTTTATTTTTTAAAACTAACTTTTGAGCAAAAATGTTAAACTATTGTATTAATTTTAAATATTATTAATTTTGTAAGTTTTGACTTAGGCTTTCCTTTATCAGATATTGTAATTTCTTATGAATACTGCAACAGTGTACATGGCTGCACAAATATCTCTGTAGTAGGAAATAGACTCCTTTGGATGTATGCTAAGGAGCTGAATGAATGTATCATATTAAAAATCCATTCCTAACTTTTTTAAGGAGTCTCCACACTGATTTTCATAGCAGCAGGACCTGTTAGCACTCTCAGCAATAGTAAATACGTGTTATTCTTTCTCCACATACTCTCTAGTATTTGCTGTCATATGATTTCCTGTTGGGAGCCATTGCGAATGGTGTGAGGTGGACTCATAGTTTCAATTTACATTTCCTTGATGACTATTGATGCTGAACACTTTGTAAAGTAGTCATTCATAACTCTTCTTTTTGAGAGGTCTACGTTTATGTCTGCAGTCCTGTTTTTGTGCTGTTTTCTTGTCCCATTGCAGCTCTATTGACAATCACTAGAAAATGGAATCAACCTAGATGGTCCATCAATTGACAGATAATGAAAATGTAATACAAAGACACAGCGAAATTAAATTCTGCTGTCAAGAAAAGTGAAATTATGATGTTGTCAGTTAAATAGATGAAAGCAGAAGAAAAACATATTGAGTGGGGTAAAATAGGCACAGAAAAACAAATGTCACATGTTTTCCTTCATATGTGATTCCTAGTTTTGAGTTTCTCATTTTGTGTGTTCAACTTAGAATCTTGTGAATGATAGAAATCTATAAAAACCCATTGGGGAGTCAGTCACTTTAGGGGAGTCGGTCACTTTAGGGGAGTGAGGACAGTAGGTCATAGCTGATATGAAGGTAGAAGGGAAGGTTGGTAAGAGTAGAATGATTTATGCAAGGAGGCTGTCAGCATCATAGAGGAGATCAGGGCAGGGACAAGTGTCAAGCAAAATAAAAGGGGTATGAAAAAACAAACAAACCTATTATAATCAAATTAAAAATGATTTTTTAAGTTTGAAGGTAGATAAATCTTAATGCTTACAAAGTTCCACTAGAATTCATATGCTATTGAACAAAACTTCTAGAACCAGGGGAAGATTAGTAAGTATGATTTCTTCAGGGTTATCTAGAGGTGCCCGAAACAATAAAGATTTTTTTCATTCCTCTTGTCTTTTGAACTGTATGATAAGACCCTGCTACTAAAGAGCTTGCAAGTTGTAATTTTACAAAATGAAAAAAGAACTTATAATATAAATGTATAGGTTATAGCCTATTGCTATTGTCTCTGGTTTTTACCCCCATTGAAGTAAGGTAAGGTAAGTCCCCATTGATGAGGACATTATTCATTTTGGACACAATGCCCAGAGGATGCAAACTGAATCTGACCTGAAAGCCTACCTACACCCATGAGGACTAGCTTTCATGGTACCAGAAGGCACTGTGCTAGCTTCCAAAGGAGAGAAGAAAACAACAGTTTTACCCAGCCATACCTATGAACCACAAGAGTGACCACCATGGCATAATAACCCTAAAGGTACAATAGTGGAATTCATATCTTGAAAATAATCAGGAACTATATAATTGGACTTACAGACCACTCTACAAAGGATGAATCGTGCATGACACTGGAAACTGAGCCAAGTGTCCAGTAGTGAAGTCATATAATCTCCAATCTTATCCTATATATTTGTTCTTATATCACAGATAATTGTAGTCCTCCTTCCTCATCAAAGAAATTTCCTTTTGCAAGATACAGAGATCATTATAGAAAAGCATAACTGATCAAATTGTAGAGTTGTAGAGCGCAGTTCCAACTGATACATCTACAACATAATGCCTGTACCAAGGTTTAGGGATCATTGCAGAACAGCTAATGGAAAGATGCTAAGATCCAGGTGAACAGGAATTGTGCTATGAGATTGTGTCTCCTAGTAATGTCAGAAGCTACACTCATGAAGGCTCACCTCAGTCCTAAACAAAGAACTATGGGCAACCAGGGAAAGCTGAGAGTGAAGAAATAGTCATCCCTATGGAAGAGCATACCAATAGGTTTGTACAAAACCACATGGCTAGTCTTCAAAACACACAGGTATGTAACATTATACAAACTGAGCAGGATATATTTATATATTTTGGAATATATATGTATACATGCACAAGTATATGTTCATGTGAGTGTTTTGTGTGTGTGTGTGTATGTGTGTGTGTGTGTGTGTGTGTGTAAGAGAGAGAGACATAGATAGACATAGAAATAGGCAGAGACCAATTGATATCAAAGAGGTCATGAATTTGAAAGAGAACAAAGGGGAATACATGGAAGGATGTGGAATGTGGAAAAGGGATGAGAAATTGGTATAATTATAACATGATATAAATCAATAACTTAATACTATTTTTAAAAACTATAATGAAGACAAAATAAGCTCTTTCACTTCCTCTTAACTATTACAATCAACTCAGTATTTTGTCCCCTCATGTCACGCCGTTCTTAATCTTGATACTGCAAACCCTGGTTCTTCCCAAGATACCTAATGAAATAAAGAAGCTGATTGCCTTGTTAAAGAATAAGTAACATTTCTAACATATAATTTTATTTCTCAATGGCATTTATGAATGATGATTAATAAAAAAAAATATAATGGTCCTTATTAAGCTCTCGGGTGGCTGTCTTTGAAGCTTGCTGTAATCATTTTGGCACAATGTTTCATCCCTTGTCTCCAAAAACTGCTAAGCACCTGGGAGAGATTTCCTAATTAGTTCTAATGTGTGAGAAGAGGCTCCAAGGGGGTGTTTAGGAAGATAAGAAATATCTGGAAAGTTCACCATGACTGTCATTAAAATATTATCGGCTCAAATGAATATACAAAACACAAGCCTTTAGCCACAGGAATTCACTTCAAATACTGTAAATAGCTTGTAGAAGAAAATGGATTTCTATTCACAATTATTGTATGCTATGAACTAAGTCTATTGAAACGTTACTATAGAGGCAGTCCCTTGATATCTAAGTTATTTTTGTTTATATGTGCTTTTCTTTCTCATCAAAAGTCACAAAAAAATGATCATTAATCACTTAAGGTGTACAAATAAATAAACTAATAAATTTACCTCTTAAAATTATATTTTTATTATGTATGAATATGTGTGTGGACATGTACATGGCACATGTGTGGAGATCAATGTGCACAAAGTTTGATCTTTTTTCTACCATGTGGATCTAAAGGATTGAACTCAAGTTGTTAATATTGGTAGCAAGTACCTTTACCCACTGAGCCATCTTCCTGATCCATAAATTTAACTGTGCTAAGGAACATATTTATAGTTTAAGCACATAGACTGAGGAAGGTCAGGATATAAAACATAAATTGAAATTCATTTGTTAATCTCTTCATACCATAGTTTCCCAAAGGGACCCAGAAATCCCAGAAGGTGGACTGAAGGGCCAGTTGACCATTTTTTTAAATACAACAAATCTCTTATGTCTATGGAGAGTAATGAAAATCCTGACCCTGTGTTATGCAAATAACGGTGTGATCCACAGTCACCTTTAATATAGTCACACTTCACTCAGGACTCTGATCAGCTGGAGTGGATGAAATCTCTCTGGTGTAGGTTCTAATAGAAAAATATTATCAATCAATTCTTCTTGGATACATTTATAATATCACCTCTATATATGAGTTTTCACACAAAGAATACTTTCATATGATTAAAGATAGCCCTTTGTTGATTAGTTACCAAATGGCACACTTTTAACAGTTAAGTTCATTCTGACATGGGGTGGATCTGGGGTCAATAGAAAAGTCCATTTGTTAACTTTGCCATTTGATGGGGTTCTAGAGTCTCCAAGACAATCTAGAGCATACATTTGGAAACATTTCCATAGACACAAGGACTCATACATGTCTATGTCTCCAAAATATTTTGTTTTGTTGTTTATTATCTAGCATTAGAGACCATTCCAAGTCACATGCAAATAAGTGTAAGACGCAGCACAGCAATGTAGAAACTCCTTCATGCAACTGAAAATATGTTACAGCTACAAATGCACACTGATATGCCTCTATTTTTACTTAGGTCCAGGGAATCTGAACTTAGATCCCTTTATCCACTGAAACATCTCCCGAGTCCTTCGAACTCTTCTTCTAGAACTTAGGCACAATACTGGCTATAATAAATTAAACTTAAAATTCTGTTTCATTTATAAGTAACAAAACTAGAAAAGAAGCACACACAAAAAAAAAACATGTTCTGGTACATGTCTCTGACATCATCTCTCTAAGACTTTTATCAATAGTACTTTTTAATTTTAATTTTTATTATTTTATTAAGATTACATTAAGACATTTAATGAACTCACAGCACGAGATATGTCACATTTATTAAGTATTCTAAACTCTAATGGTCAATCCAGTCCAGGCTACAGAGTTGGACTTAGCAGAATTTCTACTAAGCAGTCTTTTGTGACTGAACTATATTGCTTTTTCCTTTGTTTACTTTCCTGTTGACAACTGAAATTTACATGAATTCTCTGATCCACAAGGAACCTTACTTACTAGCAATTGATAAGCATCACTGAGATCTGAAAATAGTCTGGAAAATGAAGAGGCCAAAAAGTATTTCAGTATCTTGCACATTTGTATATGACTGACAGTCTTGTGTAGATACTACACAACCCACAAGAAGGAAATACTCATTAGTCAGAAAAGAATGTCACTCGTTGTGTGTAAATAGTTAGTTATCTGGGCATGAAATCCTTCTTGAAAGAGTTAAGTCTTCCTCACTCTCTTCATATGCTGCAGTGAAGCTTGCTTATGCTGCACATACTAACTGGTTGACCTCCAACACTTCTCATTTAGTATATCAACAGACCCACTTCTGGACCCCAGCTAGGTAACAATCACTTCCAATACTATTAACTCCAACTCTGATCTCTTTCTATTCCTCATGAAATTCAATTAGAATAGCCTTCCCTAACATAAATCTATCGTTTTTTGTCATTCACAAATTTTCCCTGTTCCCTAGTGAATACTGTATGCAGCCAAACTCTCTATTATGTCACAGAGAACTTTACATTTTGCTTTCAGGTTTCGTCCCTGATACAACCATTGTTCCTGCTTGATATTCTCAAACTCTGGACATCTGAACGGCTTTGTCGCTGTAACTCACAGGCTGTTTTAGTTCTCTGTCATTCTGCTTTTGCCTGCCTGAGCACTTCTGCTTCATCCCACCCCACTAGGAACCACACACTCAGCCTACTTTGTCTTTCAGCGAGGGTCTCCCCTCCTGCACTTACACCCTGAGAGTATCCTATATTGTCTCTATGCAACATGAATACCCTTCAAAAGGTCTTCTGCCATCACAGCCCACTCTCTGTCTCCCAGTCTCTCTGTCTCTCTCTTGCTCTCTTGTTCTCTCACTGTCTGTCTCTTTCTCTTTCTGTCTCTCATGTTCCCACTCTGTGAAAGCCTTTTGCTACCCCCACCCCAATAAATCTCTGTCATGAAATCTGTTGCATGGTGTGATCTTTGCAGCATATCTTGGTACCACCTCACCAATGTATAAATCTCAACACACAGAAACCAAAGATGTCTAAGATTGGCACAACATTACTGATAAATGATATTGGTAACCATGAAACTGCATAAGTGCTCCAAAACATCTGAAGCTCAAAGTCCAGCTGAGTCTAATTATTATTTATATGCCTATGAAACTGAGAACTCAGGAAAGTTTATTCCGGCCTACCAAATTGAGGAGAAAAAAAATACCCTTTTAGACAAGCTACTCCTAATTTTTTTATATAGAAAAATGATGAGTAATACTAAATGGAAAGAGACAGATGACTGATCAAAGGTCTACTTGGTCATTGTTGAAGGCATTGCTCAGAATTGGCTTGGCACAACACATGAAGTTCTGGTCCTTCGGTTAAAGAGACAAAACATCTTGGGTGCCAGAACCGATATTGTTTATTGTATCATTAAAGGTAGATGACAAATGGGTAGCTTGCATTTGCAATCTCTGGAAAGGTACAACCCAGCAGACAGAGAGATGATCGCTCTTCATTACTGCTTGCCTGTTGTGCTCCTTGACCCAGAGCATCCTTTTCACTGTGTTTCAGTCACAGTTTGCTCTTACCTCACATTCACTGAATAAATTATATTCTCTTCTTTAACATACTCTAGACTTATGCAGTATTTATAGATATATAAATGTCAAGCTTGTACACATGATTTCCAGTTGATAGCACACACATGACGGGCATAAAAAACAGCCTGTATTGTCAGGAATAATGAAAAGCTGAAGGATTACGGATTGAAGAATATAATTTCAGTCCAAGGAAGGTAGTTTCTCTGAGAAGGATCGCCAATTTAACATACTGGAGCTCCTGGAGGGTTTTCTGGTACAGGACATTAAATAGTCCAAATGACTTACAACAAAACAAAGTCCTGGGGAAATAGAAGCAGCTCAGAGCTAGACTGGTTCTAACCCTGAAATTGGACTTCTCAGCGTTGGTCTGACATGTAGAACAAGGCTTTTACAAATCAGGACAGCATCTTTAACAGCTTGATGTGTTCACTGTCATAGTGATAGTCACCACAAAACTCCTACTCTAGTCCTCCGCAGCTTTTTGACAAGCCCTTCAGAGATACATTTGAGAGCTTGGCATCACATGGAGAGAATGCAGAACTCTCAGCCTGCACTTAACATGAATGTTAACCAGTTCAGTCCTTCCCCACATTTCCTGTCTATGAGGAGAATATACAGCTTGTTGAAATTCAACTGGGTGCTTTATCATAACTCCTAGAAAGGATAATTAGGTTAAGTCTGGAATTCCTACATTTTCAACAAGATCTTTATCAACTCAGACATCTTGGCCTGAGAATCATTCCTGCTAAGTAACTTCTGTTTTGGTAATCAACAGCCCAAGCCACACTTTATCTTTTACTTTGTTTCCCCTTTCTTTGTTTCTCTTTTCTTCCCTAAGAATGTTATTTTCAGGACAGTCATAAGCCAGTTAGTAGAGCTGCAGACTTTATGACTGAGTTCCCTTTCTTATGGTAGAAAAGCGTTTTCTTTACCAATATGGTGGAGGGGGGAGATAAACTATCCTTCACATCGATTTGCTGTTATTTAACAAATAGTATCATTTTTCCACAGGGGCCAAAATAAATGACAGACTTAAAATGGGTAGGATAAATTTGCTTTCAAGTCTCTAAGACATGAAAGGCGTTATTTCTATCAGTGCTTCTCAACCTTCCAAATACTGCAACCCTTTAACACAGTCCCTCCTGTTGTGGTGACCACCAACCATAAGATTATTTCGTTGCTACTTCTTAAGTATAATTTTACTATGGAGAGTTGCCTCAGTTCCAAAGTCCATCAGAAATATATCTTTCCCAATGGTTGCTACCCACAGTTTGAGAACTGCTTATTTATATAGTAGGACAGTGTGTGTGTGTGTGTGTGTGTGTGTGTGTGTGTGTGTGTGTATGCTTATGTGTGTATTATAAAAGACTGAATAGTTTAGAAGATAATAATAAAACTCCAGTGTAAATCCCAGTAAATTTGAATTTCATAAAACCCATTATCAATCAAAATTCCTGAAAATCTGCAAGGCAGAAAAAAAAAGAAATACATTGTTCATTTCCCTCTTTTGAACTGGGTAGTTAATATTAGAATCCTTGTTAATTAGTTAATTTATTCTGTTCTTGAGCTAAGCCAGAGGCTCACAAAAGCCTTACAAGTTTCAATTTCTAGACAGGCCTAATTCTTAAATCGAATTTATGAATTTTATAATTATTTCAATTTAAACTCACACATGTCCCTCTAGTAATATATCAAAAGGTTATTATGCTATTAAGCTGAACATGGGATATTTACAGAAAAGGTTAGAGATTGATAAGGATTACTGTTAGTAACCTTTTAAAACCATATGTATCATTTGCAAATTATAAAACTTGGTTTAAATGCCATTTATACATTAGAATAAGCTGCAACACAAAATCACCAACTCCATAGATCTCCATTTAGCTGCATTTCCATTATCCAATATAGAGGCTACCAAGCTACAGATGTTATTTCTTTTATGTGATAAGCATTAAGTGCTTAATTTCAAAAGTTTCCCTGATCTTTTATACAAGTACAGACACAATTGTTTTTCAAATAATGGGATAAAGCTGTATATTTATTGTCACATCTATAACAATTTCCTGTCCTTATAAATATGTTTAATATCAATTAGAAGCTTAAAACAGAACAGTTCCTAACTCTTTGAATAACACAACATAAATTAAACAAACAAACAAAGAACCAAGTCATGTGTTTTAGTGGCAAAGTAGCAATCATTCTTTCATTCAGTCAATATATAGTCAGGTTTAATAATATTGTCTTTTGTTTTGTTTTGAGACGGGGTTTCTCTGTGTAACAGCCCTGGCTGTCTTGGAAGTCCATTTGTAGACCAGGCTGCCCTTAAACTCACAGAGATCTGCCTGCCCCTGAGTCCTGAGTGCTGGGATTAAAGGCTTGTGGCAACCTACCTGGCCTAGGTTCAATAATATTAAAGAGGAAATTACAGTAGAGAACAAAAAATGAATCATAAAGACATATTTTGTGGAAGACAAGCTCCCACATTCTACCCCAGGGTACCCTTGAGAAGTGAGGGATAAGAGATTTAGATAGAAGGAGAGAGGGGAGAGAAACAGATAGAAACACAGGACAGCCTTGGGAGGGCCTGGATCTTTATCCACCGGACCCTTCTGTCTCTTCTAAAGGGCTTCCAAGGGGTGGAGCAAGACCTTCCCCTAGCTCAGCCAAGTGTAGACCCTTCCAGTCACCTAGAAACCATGCACATGGTCAAGCTGCTGGATAAAGCAAGCTCGGATCTCACTATGACACCTTTGTGGCCCTCCACAATATATATTAATATATTTAATATTAGATTATAATATTTATAAACACCTATATATTCTAACAAGATGGTTTCTTCACATAAAACTTAACTACATAGAAGTGAATGGGATATTAAATAGACAGTGTTTTTGAAGGATGAGGAATTCTTTTTGATGAGCTAATATGAGTAACTCAGTTGGGTAATTCCAAAGGACAGAGATAAAGAAGGCACCTGTGAGAGTCAAGGTGGAGTGAGGAGTGAAGTGCTTCATTTTTTTACACTGACTATTGCCTATGCAAAGTCGGTTTCCTTCTGATTTTATATCTCTACTCAGAGTAAGAAAATCCTACTTTAAACATTTTTAATGACCATTTGAAGACATTATAGGGAACACAAAAATCTGATCAGTACTCACAAGAAATGTGAGCGTTCTGTCAAAGCAACTGACCTGCAAAGTAGGAGGTCAAAAATCGCTCTTAAATTGTGACCAGGTGAGTACCCTCATTTGATGCACAGGGACTTTTTAAACATCCCTACAGGGTTCTACAGGGTTCTATCAACACCACGTACTCAGTCACTATAGACTGTCAAAGTCTTTCACTCAAACAACACTGTCAGATATATGGATAGAGTGTTCACAAGTAAGCTTCTGGCTCACAACTGGTTACTTGCAGATTCTCACTCAATGAGATGAAGTAAACATTGCTCGTGAATGTGTGTGTGTGTGTGTGTGTGTGTGTGTGTGTGTGTGTGTGTGTGTGGTGGGGGACCACTTTATAGAGCCAGTCTTCATGCCACAGTAAAGTAGGAATTTTCCAAAATCAAATTAAAAATACCATACAAAAATAAAATAACACAAGCGAATATGAGCACTATGGAATAGCATCAGAAATTTATACCATGTAAGAAATAATATTCTTAACTTGCCTCTGCTATCCAAAAATCACACAAACTTGATAAAATCCCTATGAAAACAGCATGCTATGTTTCACAGAAATTGAAAATTCTTAAGGAAATACATATAAAAAATTAAGAAAGAACACAGCTACCTGACTAGCCAAAGAAATCCTGCGAAAGAAAGGCATTACAGTTGATCTAAAATTTTCCTACAACAGAGCTCTAATAATTAAAACATATAGCACAGCCATAGACCAGAAGCAAAACCCAATGGAAACCATCAAAGGATACAGAGATATGTCTAACACCTATGGTCACTAATTATCAGCCAGGGCTTTATCCTAGTGTTGTTTCTGTTGCTGTGATAAACAACGTGACCTAACACATCTATTTATTTCATTTTACACATCTACTTTAGAGTCCACCATCAAGAGAAGCCATGGCAGAAATTAATGGCACCTTCACTAATGGTGTCTCATGGCCTTTCAGAATGCTGAGCCTCAGCTGCTCTCCACAACTTCATCTTGGAGTCTTCACTGAAACAGCTGTGTCTACATAAATGCCTTCTGTCCTCTCATTGGGCCAACCCAAAGCCATTCCCCATAAATCCCTCATGCCTTCAAAGCCAATCCAATAGGAGAGCCCCTTACATATCGTTTCCCAAATACTACTGAAAGCTTGCTGGGCAGTCCTTACTCTCCTCTACTGGACCACAGCTTCTGTGTATTGACTCTGAAGAAATACTTCCCAGAAGATTTTGCTTCAGTTGTGCTGGTCTCTTAATAAACAAAGCTGATTCTTCAGCCCCAGCTGACCAGCATCTATTCCCCCATTAAAATATATAAGGTTTCACTTCTAAAGATTCTTAATTCAAACATGTCACATGACCTTACCAATAAAGTCATTGCTTCTCTCTAAAATGTCACAATCAGGTCTCCACCATCTGCATCTCTCTCAACATTCTTACCTTTCAAGCTCCCACAACACAGTTTATTAAGCTGTAAAAGTTCCAAACATTTCCACAATTCTCCCCAAAAGGAAAACAGTACAGTCAGGTCAATTATACTCCATGTTCATGGTACCAATTGCTCTCCTAGTTTACTTCTCTGTTGTTGTGATAAAACATTGGCCAAAAGCTACTTGATGAGGAAAAGTTTTGGTTTACAAGCACCAGGTTACAGTCTATCATTGAGGAAAGTCAGGGAAAGAACTCAAGAAGAAGTAGAAATCATGAAAGAAAGCTGCACACAGCCTTGCTTTTAGGCACATACCAGCTACTTACTGTGGTGATATTGTGTTCCCCAAAATATTGTGCACCCTAATAAACTTGTCTGGGGTCAGAGAACAGAACAGCCACTAGATAGAGAGGCCAGAAAATGGTGGCACACAAGCCTTTAATCCTATCACTTGGGAGGCAGAGAACCATCTGGATCTCTGTGAGTTTAAAGGCACACTGGAAACAGCCAAGCATGATGACTCATGCCTTTAATTCCAGGAGGTGATGGCAGAAAGTAGAAAGGTATATAAGGCCTGAGGAACAGGAAGTAGAGCTGGTTAAGCTTTCAAGCTTTTGAGAAGCAGTTCAGCTGAGATTCATTTGGATATGAGGACACAGAGGCTTCCAGTCTGAGGAAACAGGATCAGCTGAGGAATTGTGAGGTGAGGAAGCTGTGGATTGTTCTGCTTCTCTGATCTTCCAGTGTTGACCCCAGTACCTGGCTCCAGGTTTATTTTTAAATTAATAAGTTGTTTAAAGATTCATGCTACAACCTATCTTATATATCCCAGGACCACTTGCCCAGAAGTGGCACTACCCACAATGCAATAGACCATCTCACATCAATTAACAAGCAAGAAATGTCACACAGATGGGCCAATAAGCCAATCTGGGGGACACATTATTCTCAATTGTGGTTCCCTTTTCTCCCAGATGTGTTAACAATCAAGATTAGCCATTACACAACCTAAGTGTCCATCAATACACAAATGGATGAATAAAATATGTACATATAATATGTAATGTGTGTACATATATAATGAAATACTATTCAGCTTTAAAATAAAAGATGGAGTCCTTGTTTTTAACCACAATATAAATGGAATTAGGAGACATAACACTAAAGAAAGTAAGTCAGAAACAAATTTAAAAGGAAATAACAACAAAAATAAATGTCAAATACACAAAGAATGAATAAGCAGATAAAGTAGCAATCTGCATGGAGAGAATGAGGAAAGAAATGGGAAGTCACCCACAAGTTGTAAAGTACAGGACGTGCAAAATAAACAAGCATATAGACATCTAGTGTGCAACCTGGCAGCTGTAATTAAAAAATTGTATTAACTTAGATATTCTGTTAATTGAGTAGACTACAGATGCTCTTTCCCAATAAAGTACCTCTGTGATATGATAAATACATTAATTTATCTCTCCAGAGTAATCATTTTACCATGTACATGTGTCCTATAATATGTTTTGAATGTCAGATGTGCACCATAAAATGTATTTTAAATATTAAACTCAACCAGAAGAAAATATAAACTTGTCCAACTGCTCAGCATTCTAGGAAATAAAGGTAACTGCTAAGATCTCTCCTAGACTCTAATCTTTAAAAGCTGTAATTCTAAAACCGTATGTTCTTAGCTATCATTTAGTTGTTTGATCTGATAGGTATATTATCAAGCTCTATTATAAGAAGTAATATGTTTTAAATTCTCCCAGTGAGTGTCCAAAGCCTAAAGGACATAGTTATTCTTGTTAGTTAACAACCAATGATGGACGTATCTATTTTTTTTTTTTTTTTAGCTTTGGTGTCTATAGAAGACAGCATGTTGATCACCATTTGTTATACAGAATAGGATTGCAAGTGGAGATAAATAGAAATACTTTACTTCTTAGCTGCCTTCCAAATAATTATACATAGATACTTTTAGATGTGTGTCTAGTATTTATGTAGTCGAAAAGGGATATAGATTGTTCTAACAAACCATTTAATTCATCAAAATACATAAGTTTCTATGCACAGTAAGTACATCAGTACAAGCTCTTCCATGGGGAATAAACTTCATATCAAGGCTTTAACATTTATCCTAAAAATATGAAAAATGTCTTTCTAAAAGGGGAAAGTTGATTTCTGTGGGTATAAATATGCAATTGTTTTTCAAACTGCAGTTTTTGAAGCTTTTACTAGACACCTAGGTATGGCAATTCACTTTCAAAATGTATTCTGATTCTCAATAGTCTGAAATTTTTTAAGTTTAGGATATAAGCACATTTTATTTATTCTATACCACACATATATTTGCTTTGGAGACTAATTTTGCTAATTCTGCCACTGTGGGAACATTCCACTCTTGGCCTATGTTTGTATCACCAGCTCTGGCAGGTAGTTTATTCTTTTCTTAATTTCAGTGCAGATACTATCAAAGCTGAGGAGCTCAGCAACAGCGAAGGGGCAAGGGCACACTGTTCTGTACCTTATACAAAGTGAAGATCACATTACTCTCTCGCATAACAAGGCAGGAAGCAAAAGTTTATTTTTAACTCACTCAAGTCCATTTGGGTGACTTTCTAAAATAAAACTAAGTCCTAAAAACTACCTTGTGCATATTAGAGCGCATCTGCAAACCACTGTTCTAATTTGTGAACTAACCCGACTAATAAAAGTATTCAGGTTAGCAGGCTGGGAAAGGAGTCTGTCTGGAAGCAGTTGGAAAAGAATGTATGACCTTTAACACTGGAACAAGCCCTGTTCGTCCCTGGGACTCATTGACTCTAAGATAGAAACACTGAATCTTAAAAACAGCGATGATAGGGATTTTTCTTATGGTTATTATTTTCATTAAGTTATTTTATTTCCATATCTCTAAAGTAAGTATCACTTATTATCCCCTTTTTACAGCTGAGAAAGCTTAAAGTAGCTTGTCATTTATTGATGCCAACACACCTTTAATGCTTTGAAGGAAATCACACCCTAAATTGTGTAGTAAGCTAAATCCAAATGCCTATACTAGAATTGGAGTCTTCTTCTGAAAATGCATAAATTATGGTTCCTGGTGACCATCCAGCAAGGACATGGAGCAAGAAGTGAGCATGGAATTTGGTACTTAGTAAACATTTAGTAAAATACATGTTGCTAATAAGAGAGGAAGGTGAAGTGTGGGAGAGCTTGCTGCTCTTCCAAGGAACTGCAGTTTGCTTTATACCACCTGGTTCAGAGGGATCACATCCAGCTCTAACTCCAGCTCTGGGCAACCTGATGCCCTCCTCCAGCCACCAGAGGTACACAGACACACAGACATACACAGAACCCAGGCGTGCATAGATACACACACACACACACACACACACACACACACACACACACACACACTCATACACACTCACAAATAAATAATAATGTCTTAAAAATACAAAAGCAAATGGAAAAGATGGGAAGAAGGAAAATGGAAGAAGAAAAAAGAACCAACAAAAGCAGAAACTAACATCAAATGGCTGCAAAAGAAAAAAATTATGAGTTTGGCAAAGAGAACATCGAGAAATCACTATAATAAGGAAAGAGAAAGTTCATCATCTCAGTCAAAATTCACTTAACAAATCCTCAAACCTCTACTACACTTGAGAACTCTGATAAACAGTTACAATCTGAACCCCAGAAAAACAGAAAATACAGTCCAGATAAAGGATGAAAGTGAGGAATTAGAAACATATCATCTCACTCATGAATATTAATGCAATTCACAAATAAACCTTTAGCTAATACACATAACTTACTGTAGAAGTAAAGTTTAACCAAATGAGATTTCTTGTAAAAAGTCAAGAATGAAGCTTTCATTAAAATGTCAGTTATTAAATGATATGTAAGAACAGGTTAGTCCCTACCAGGCCAAAACTACAGAATTGTGTTGTATCTGTTTATGCTGCAAGGGGAAGTAAGCATATGGAAACACACACACACACACACACACACACACACACACACATACACGCACACACACAAACACACACACGCACACGCACACAACAGTAATGCCTGTGAATAATGAACTTTCTCACTCAAATAAGTCAGATTACAGAGTTGTTTTGAAAAATTTACATTGCTGTTAGATTATTAAAATAATTACAGGATAAAGATATTGGAACAATATTTTCATTTTTATAACATTTTTAACAAGCATAAAGCCTTAGAGAAACAGTTAAGACTGTTCTTAAAATAGTATGATTTCATCAGTTCATATTTTACAGTGAATATGTAAAATCAGTTTCCTGAGGCAAGAATTGTGACATTTTTACAATTTAATATTCAATTTAAAAATACTCAATTGATAATAATTCAATAAATAAGAAAATGAGTGAATATGAACAAAATCAGTTAATAATAGAAAAACAAAAATAAGACATTCACAATTAACTTAAGGAAAAATATATTTTTTATGAAATAAAAGAATAAATGATTATTGAATGGGCAAATTCAGTATCAAACATCTAAGGGTAGAGGAAGGGCTGGAGGACAGCTAATCAATGGGTACTAAGATATAGCTAAATAGGAAGAAGATGTTGTTTGCTTTTGTTCTACTGTGCCCTATTTATAGATAGTAATAGTTGGCTACAATGCATTCAGACTTCAAAAAATGATTTTGAATGTTTTTGACATAGGATACGATATACTGTTATATGTCTGAGGAGAAATGGTAGACCTGATTTAAACATCAGCCAAGCTATACACGTTTATAGATATTACATGCAATGATGTAAATAGAGGCACATTTTGTTTTGCTATATTAGCAAAGTTCATAGTTTTATACTTACTCATATGCGAATATTTAAACAGTCCATTATTAGTAATGAAACAGAAATTATTTCTTTGACATTTTGGTTGTGAGCTTAGCCTTTCACTGCTAAGCCATCTCTCCAGTGAAAGAAATTGTTTATTTGATAATTCTAATTTCTTATACCAGTCTGGTATTTGAAAAATAAATCATTGTGGGTTTCTTACCCCATATTAACTTACATTCTAAAACAACAAAAATTAAACCATCCTCTGATGCATATATATTTTAGTTGCTTATATTTCAGATTATTATTTCCATTGGTAGTACATAGCAGACTATTTTAAAGATAAGCATATTATAATAAGCAGAGGGTCTTGTGAAAGGATGTCCTTTATATACGAAATATAGAATATACAAAAGAATTAGGAGTCCCTAGCCTGTTGTCTATGAAAATGTTTCCATATCAAACTGTCAACTGTCCAGAATGCTCAGAAAACACAAATGGTTAAATCCTTTCAACTGCTAATAAGAGCAAAGTGGAAAATATTGAATTGTCCTATAAATTTTCTTTTGAGGAAAGTACAATGAATCGAGGTAAAGGGTCCAACAAAGGTACCAAGATACCATACACATGCCTATCAACATGAATCTTGGACACACTTGATAAAAGTTGTATACATGGAATTTCCTTTGACTCTATTCTTGATTGAGTCAGTTAAGGGAGAGAAGCCATCAACCAAAGTTGTTTGAAGTGAATATGTGCACCCATGCTAGGGAGGGAAGAGAAGAGGGGACAAGAGTCAGAAAAGGGGGAGGAGAGAGTGGCCATCCTCACGAGCACTTTGTGTTAGAAACAAGGAGTGCTGAGGCCTTTGAGGGTGGTTTACCTGATCTCTTACCTAAAGTATAAAGATACATCAACAGATGCAGTTCTTCTTGGGTCTCACATTTCTATTTGACAGTAGGCAGCTCAGGTAACTAGGTCAGGCCCAGGTAGACATTGGAGGCTAAATTACTCAGCCACCAAGTGAAAAATAAAGCAGTGACACACTAAGTTGTGGTCTTTCTTGCTATATTACCCATCATAGTGTAGTTCATCTACATTACCTGCAATTTATTATCTGTTTATTTTATTTCAAGATCATAACAAAGGATGTCTTAAAATTCTTTATACTCTCCTCAATTCAAACAATCACTGCTTGTCCCCTTCAGGAGACATTCATCAAAGCTCAGGGCTCTCAAGAGAGAACACAGAAAAATCATGTCTGATTCTTACAGAGTAGTTCTGCTTTAAAGTTGCTCCATCCACCCTCAATGTCCTTTTAGTGATATTCAATCCAAGCTTTAATGAGTGTAGTCCATACCCCACTGTGCGTTTCTGTTTCTTATCCTATCATTGCAGTTTAGCTTGTTAAAGTTGACTGTTGCACCAGCAATCTAAAAAATTTACCAGTTTTGCCAGAGAATTACAGAATTCTAAATCTCAATAGTCTGTTCTAGCTTTCGGGTAAATGTTAATAAAACATTATCACATCCAAGGATGAAGCAAACTTCCAAGGATGATTATGTGGTTTCCAAACCCACCTCAAGACACTATTCAATGAAACTGAAATAATTTATAATTTATAACTGAAATAAATAATACTTCCATAATACTGGTTTACTCTGAAATAATTCCATATTAAACTGCCATGATAAATTTTTCAAACTAGAACTTACAAGGGATCTCTGAACTACTCTGTATGCAAGAGCCAATAATAAGAGAAATAGAGAGATATTTAGGGAAAAATAGGAAGATAAATTTTAGTAGGTGGCATTACATTCAAGAAGGAAAATATTATAATGTAAAACCACCATAGAAATTATGATTACACAAAGACATGTATATATATATGTCAGGAAAGAAGCATCCAAAATAAAAAGACTCTAAGTTTTAAGTAATAATGTAACATGTCAAAACAAATTAAACCACTGAATTTTCCAAATTGTCTGAGTTTTGTAAAGCTTCTGATCTTTTCTTGTTTTTCCTCTCCAGGTAATTTCTCTTTCTCTCTCACTGTGTTAGGGGCTCCTTTGCATTTTGGAAGTCACACTGACCCCCTTCCCTTGCCTCATGGCCACACTGCAGGTACCCACCAGGAGAAAGAGCTCCATATGAAGCCCAGGTAGGTAGCTAGCAGGAGAGAATGGAGTGTGTGTTATGGTTTGAAAGTGCCTGGCATCAGCTTGTCAATTCTAACCTGACTAGTGTTCTCTCAGGAATGCTCTGCTGCAAGATAAGCACAGAGCTTTGATAATCCAAATACACTTTGATAGAACATCAACTGAATTTTGTAGTGGAGAGCAACATTTTTAAGGTTCTACATTTTAGCTGGAGGCAGAGGGAATACCAGAAGGAAAATAAACGAAAGCTGCTCACCACTTCAAAAGCTAATCTTTGTAATGCTTTCATTAGCAGTTGGAAAAAATCTCATGCACATTTTTGAAGCAGACAAGAAATGATTTTGATGACTGATTGCTCTAGGGTGTAGTTTAACGTCCCAGTCTTTCAACAACAGGTGAGGTCAGGATTTCTCTTGCTGCTGTTAACATTTATTTTGTTTGTAAAGGAAGAAAAAACATACATCAGAGAGATGAGTTGAGTTCATTTAGTGTCCTCAATAAAAGGTAAGTATCTGGTATATTCAGAGTGACAAGGGAGATGAAAGGTTCCATTTTCTAAAGAAACTATCCCCTTTGGCTAGATGTAAAGGCACGATTTTTCACTCTTAAACAAATGCAGAATAAAAATATTTGGACTAGACTACAGAAAAGTTGCAACAGGAGTGGCAATTGGGGAACTGCAGAGTCCATATGTTAGCAAGGGAAGAAGAGGTAAAAACACACACTCAAATATCTCCATCTGAAAACAACAAGGGAAGCAGTAGTGTTTTAGATAAAAAGAAAATTAACAAATAACCACACAAACCTGGACAGAGTATATGATGGGAAACAAAGCTCCAATGCCTTTTCTTCATATGCCTTTCCACATCAAACTCTGGCCTTGCAAAAAGTCCTGCCTGCCAGATACAATGTGGGTTTTGTGGTTAGAAAATCAATGACATTATGGCTGTGAAGTGTGGGCTGAGGGATAATAGAGAATTCCTAATTATTCAATAGGCTTATGATATCAATCTTAAGAAACAGACAATATCCATTATGTGTTCTTTTAGTGCCCAGTGATTCTAAATGGCTTTTGAGCTTTCATGCGGCTATGATTTTCCCAAGAGATTTCAAACATCATCTCTACTATTTTTCTTTCCCTGTCTGTCATCCAATGCCCCTGTCCCACACTTTCTTCTCTCACAGGGGACAATGCCCTAGATCCCTCACAAACACACAGAACCAATGTTGAGGAGAACTCTCTAGCACTAAAACATGCAGCAGGTTTTGAGCGGAGTCAGTCTTGCTGCACTTTGGGAGCCAGAGCAAGAAGCAAATGTTGCTGGCCATGGTGATTTCAGAAAACAAAAGCTATTCCTTGGTATGCACATCTGTGTGGTGGATAATAGTAGTTAGAACAAGTAATAGAGACAGTAAGGGACAGAAGTGACATGCACAGAAGCACGCGGCAGTTAGAGTAGCTGGGGAAGCCAGAGTGTATCACAAGAAATAAAGCCACAGCAAACCGGAGGATGTTAGGTTAGAAAACTAATATACGCAGAAGGCAGAATGCTAGCATAAAAAGATAAGAGTCCAACTCACCAAGTATGAAGGAGAATGAGAGGTTTGCCAAAAGTTAGAGAAAAAGTCCTTTAAGATTGAGTTCGAGGCCAGCCTGGTCTACAAAGCGAGTTGCAGGAAAGGCGCAAAGCTACACAGAGAAACCCTGTCGCAAAACAACAAACAAACAAACCAACCAACCAAAAGGATAAATTGGCCATAAGACATTCTAGAACTTAATGTCAAATCTATCTTATCATGTGCAACATGATTAGTGATACAACTTAAAGTGTTAACTATTGATAGCCAACATATTTACCTTTGTTTTTTAATGTAGAAAGGCTAAACTCCAATTTTTGAACAAACACTTTGTAACCCTATTGCTTTTCAGAGTTTCTCAGCATTTCCCACATGGGAAGTCTGAATTCATTGTTTCCTTTCCTTTTCCGAGTTTTAACTATTATAAGTCCATGTTCCCATGACATTATTAGTTACTGTTTATTTCTGTTTTGAGTTACTACTGGGGGTGCAATCAGCTACAAGAAAGTTAGTTTTGTTTGTTTGTTTGTTTGTTTTTAATACACCAGGAATTGTCTCTCAGGCATTTTTCTCAACAGCAGTGATTAAAGTTGTGAGAATTTGGAGGTGGTTGACTCTAACACACACCCTGGAGAGCCACTGGAAAAGTTGACCACTACATAATCATGGGTCAGTACTACCATTGTAAAACATGAATCAATAATACATGCTATTAGTTATCAAAATGCAAATTTTAAAACTATCGTTTTTTCAAAGGAAGGCATTTTCCTTTTGGATTGTAAGCATAATATAGAATACATTTAGAAAATACATTTATTACTGCTATGCCAACAGAGAGGTATTTGTAATTAAGCTGAAAAATATGCTCTACTCCATTAATGTTACCATTAGAAATTCTGGATCAGCCATTAGAAAATCAAAAGTAGCCATTCAGCAGACTCATTTTGTAAGAGGGCTATGCATTCAGTCCCATCATCTCTGTTTCCCTGACAACCTGCCAGCATTCATGATCCAACCAAATTCCCAATAGTGCTGCTGAACAGATTTTTAATAATGCTGATGCCTTCCTATGCTTTGGTGGAATGGTGTTCTCTTGGTAAGCATGGAGTCACCTTTCTATGTCCCAAATGTGATTTAACCTTTGTTAACTAATTCATAGAATATATTACTTTGCATACTACTTAAAACAGTACATTTATTATGGAGAGATATAATTGAAGTTCAAGGGGTTCTACCTAGGGCAGCCACTTTAAACAAAATAGTAAGGCTCAATTCTTCTACTTAAAAATCATTCATTTAAGTTCTCTAAGTTTTGTAACTGCTAAGAGATGAGAAAAGTATATTTCAGGGACACTGATAAAAGGCATTTATTTAATTAATAATCACTCATTATCTTAAGGCTTTACTGAAACCCATTAAACTCTACATAAAGAACACTGAATTCTTCTCCATTCCTGGAACCAGACAACAGGCTTTTCCTGTATTTTCTTTCTAATTCTTTCATTGACTCTGGACACATTTTATCTTTTTTTTTTTTAATTGTATTCTCTACACCTTCTCTAGCAAAGAAATACCGGCTTGCTTTCCTCTGACTCAGCATTTTATAGGAAAGTCTGCCTGTCATGCCAGCAATAAGTAAAGTACTTCACTTCCCTAAAAACATGTGGGCCTGGTGTGGCTGATCAATGCCACTTCGCTGATTTCTTTTCCTGGAGAGCAAAGTCACGGGTAAATTGTCATATGTAAAAAGCCAGCAACAGCCCAACACACACCCTGAAAGGAAGCAAAGTTGTGCCATCATTTTGTAGCCTTCAGTTTGCACAATAGCAGAGCAGGGAAAGAGTAGTAGGATGAAGATTTCAGAAGGAAAGCTTGTTTTTAATTATATTTTTTTCATTTTTACTTATTTATTTATTAGTTTTTGCTTGTTTGTTTTTCTATTATCAGCTTGATACAGTATAAATTCTTATCCTAATGGTGAAATGTTTCATTGAGGCTTGCCCAGTAATTGAATAACACCAAAACTTATTATAAGGCACAGTCATCCTAGGGTCCCCCCTGCCATATAGCCTCCCTGGTTCTGTGGGTTGCAGTCTGATTGTTCTTTGCTTTATATCTAGAATTCACTTATGAGTGAGTACAAAGCCTTCGAGAAAATCCAACACTCCTTCATGATAAAGGTCTTAGAGAGATCAGAAATACAAGGAACATTCCTAAACATAATAAAGGCAATTTATAGCAAGCCAACAGCCACCATCAAACTAAACAGAGAGAAACTCAAAGCGATTCCACTAAAATCAGGAACAAGGCAAGGCTGTCCACTCTTCCCATATTTCTTCAATATAGTACATGAAGTTCTAGCTAGAGCAATAAGACAACAAAAGGAGATCAAGAGGATACAAATTGGAAAGGAAGAAGTGAAACTTTCACTATTTGCAGATGATAGGCTAGTATACATCAAAAATTCTACCAGGGAACTCCTACAGCTGATAAACCCCTTCAGTAAAGTGGCAGGATACAAGATGAACTCCAAAAATCAGTAGCCCTCCTGACTTTATTTTTAATGAGGAAAACTATCAGATGAAAAAGGCATCCTTCTATATACCAAAATGGCAAATGTGGTCATTTTGACATTGCTTTATAATCCTTGTTCTTGAGTTTAGGAGTATCTTTCATGGCAGGAATTTAATCAATATTATAATGGAAAGTACTCACCTACTTATTTTCTTTTGTCAAATAATGGCAAAATAGCAAACAACAACAAAATTCAATGTACATAGAAAGGGATTGCTTTTGTCACATTGCATTCTAAAGTTTCATGGGTAGAAATTTCGAAACAATCTTGGAAAAGTTGGACTCAGTAGTTTGGGAGGCTGATTAAAGAGCAGTACAATGACTTCCTGTCCCTCTCACAGTTTCAAAAATGAAGAAACTGTTTATTTTGTCATGTACATCTGGAAATCTCAAATTCATTTCATTTTGTCATGGAAATACTATTCATGTGCAGGGCACCCTGTCTTCGTTGGGAAATCAGCCATCCTTTCTTTTGCCAAACAAGTTGTAGCTGTATTCTCACATTTCATTTTACCATCTGAAGTGGGTTGCAGATATTCCACAACTCTTAAGGTTCGTCTCACTCACTCTATTGCATCTCAAATGTCAAGCAAAGATGCTTCCATATGGGTCCTTTGCTTTCCTACTCCATCTGAAATTCTTCTTGCAGACATTGTGTCTAAGCTAGAGGCAACATTGCTCAGTTTCTTGACAACGCCTGTCTCCAATTCCCTTGACTATTTAGCTTAACAACTTCAAGCTTTTCAATTTAAAAAAAATGTAGCATGAACATAGACATATCCTTTTGAGCAGTACAGTGCTAGGCAAAACAACATCTCTGTATTTTAGCACAGACAAGGAGAAAAATCAATTCACTCTATTCAGCAATCAAAGGAAATTCTATAAAATGCCATCAATTACTTTAAATACACTATTACTAACACTGACATTTTTAACTAATACTATAAAGATGTCAATGAAAATCAATGAATTAATGTTTCAGATACATATATATTGACATAAATCAGAAAAATATTGTAAGATACACATGAAGAATTTAGGCACACGTCTTTGGGAGATGGCTCAGAATGAATAATGCATGAAGACCTGAGTTTGGATCTCCAGAATCTGTGTAAGCCATATGAACTATTCTGAGTCTGCATCCCAACTCCTTCTACTAGACATAGGAGAACATGAGAATACCCAGAACATGGCAAGCACAGCACCAAGTGACTCTGTCTTAGTGGATAGCAAGGATTGACACACAACACTGTCACCTGTCCTTTGCATATCTAGTATGGCTCATGTACACCTGCATTTGGAAAAAGAACACACACACACACACACACACACACACACACACACACACCTTAAAACATTTTAAGAGAAGGGCCTGCTCAGCACCTCTAGAACTAAGTGGCAGAGATGGACTTACTCAGGCCACCTGGGGTAGTTTGCCATAAGGACCCACCTGGTTGGTGCCACATGACACAGGGCAGCCATGCACCATTAAGGTGAGTAAATGTGTGGACAGGTATGGGATTGAGGGAGAGGCAGAGGGGTTTATGTCCTGTGAAGACAGGAAGTTCTGTAGAGGCAAAGGTGGTAAGGAATGGGCTGATGTGGGAGGCCTGTTTGCTATCTGGAGCCATGGTGACATCTGGTTTGGGGCTGCTGCCAAGGGCCATGTCTGGGTCCATGGCTCCTGTTACCACTGAAGGTTGTGCAAATGGACAGGGTATGGGCTGACACTGGAGGCCATATTGGTGCCCAAGGGTCATGATGCCACTAGGGTCATACAGATCAGGGTAGACTGTGTAGCCACCTTGGGCTATGGTGGCATCTACGCTGGGCAGCAGCTAGGGCCATGTTTACATACCCATGGCTCCTGCTACGATTGGAGGCTGTGTGGTCACCAGGAGCCATGGTAACATCCAGGTCAAGAGGCTGCTGAGGACCATGTCTGTTTCGGTGGTCCTAATGAAGCCAGGGCCTATGTGGATATCCATGGCCCATATTCCCACCACAGGCCACAATGATGTCTGGCTTGAGGATTGCTACCTGTGACTATGTTGGGATCTGAGGGATGTGTAGCTGCTGGAGCCATGCCGATATGAGTGGCTTCTGCTGGTAGTTACAAAGTCAAAGTCATCTGGTTGGACTGCTGTCCAGGGCAGAGTCTGGGTCCATGGCTCTACCACAGCCAATGTCTGTGTCAATATCAGTGGCTCCTGTTACCACTGAAGGTAGTACAGACACCTGGGTTCTGGACCAATACTGGAAGCCATATTGGCACTCAAGGGTCATGCTGCTGTCTGGGCCATGGAGATTGGTGTGGCCTGCGCTGCCACTGGGGGCCATGTTGATGTCCTGGCCTGAGCGGTGGCTGGGGCCATATCTGCCTGGGTCCATGGCCCTATCTCAGCCAAGCTCTGTATTGAGGTCTGTATTTCCTGTCGCCATCTATGGCTGTGTCACTGCTCAAGGTCTCTACCACCACTTGGGACCAGGTTGGAGTCACTGCTGCTGGTGCTGCTGGACCCATACAATTCCGAGATGCATATTCTACCACCTGGGTCCATGGTGACACCCAGGCCCAAGTTGCTGCTGAATGCCATGTCTGAGCCCATGGTCCTGCCACAGCTGGGGTTTGGGTTCTGTGTTGATGTCCATTGCCTGCATTAGGGGCCCATGTGAACCTTGTGTTGAAACATGAGTTGAAATACAAGGGCCACCTGGAGCTGCAAACCCATCAGAGAGCTGGCCTTTGTCCCTCACTGGCCCTGGAAGTTGTCAATGATCTTAGTAGCATGCAAAAGCTGCCCCCCCTCACACTTTGGAAACATATCCCCACCCCTCAACACGGGGTTGGGAGAGTTATCTCCCTCCTTGCCTGAGGGGAATGGACTGAGTGGCCAGGACTGAGCAACTCAGCAGACACCTAGGTACATATCCAGGGCTTTGAGAAAGCACACCTGAACATCTACCCCATCTATGACCTGCTGGAGTGTATAAGTGACTGGTCTTAAAGAGCCATGACCACATCTTCTACATGACGGGGCAACAGCAGGATATCTGGGGAGTTTCTGTGGGGATTCAGGGTTGATAGTGTGCCAGAAGTCAAGTGCCTTGAACCTGACCAGCAATACATTACACAATAAATATTTGCAAGGCAAGCTATTTGGACAAAAGGGTGAATATACTGATGATACACAGCAGCTCCCAACACCACCAGGAGAAATGAAGTATTTGGTTTTCTTGCTTGTTTGTTTGCTTGTTTGGATTTTTTTGTTGTTGGGTTATTTTTTTAATTGAAAATTATTCTTATTTGTATTTTTATTTAGATCTTATTTTATTATTTCTTTTATAGTTTTCCTTTGCAGAGGATGCTACAAGGGAGATGGGTCGGATTGGGGTGCATGATGTGAAACTCACAAAGAATCAATAAAAATGTTTAAAAAATACACATAGGAGATTTTGGTAATCCTGAAAGTATAGGATTATGATAAATAATTCAGTATATTAATGATTTACAGGTCTGTGACAGAAACCATGAATAAAAAGTATTTGGTTGTAAAAATAAAAAAATAAATAAATTAAGGAACGGAGTAGAAAATTTTAAGTATTTGAAAAGCAAAAGTGGACTAGAGAGATGGCTCAGTGGTTAAGTGCACTCACTGCTTTAGCTCCCCTTCCAGAGGTCCTGAGTTCAATTCCCAGCACCCACATGGTGGCTCACAACCATCTGTAATGAGATCTGATGTCCTCTTCTGGCCTGCATGAAGACAGAGCACTCACATACATAAAGTACATAAATAAATAAGTCTTAACAAAAAAGAAAGAAAGAAAGGAAGGAAGGAAGGAAGGAAGGAAGGAAGGAAGGAAGAAAAGAAAGAAAGAAAGAAGAAAGAAAGAAAGAAAGGAAGGAAGAAGGGAGATTAGTAAGTTAAAATGTAGGAACAAAGAGTTGCAAAAGAGAGAAAGGGGGGCTGGAATTATGACATATTATAGAAGACAAGATTTAAAAGGTGACCCAGAGGGATGAAAATAAAACAAAACAAAAAACAAGCAAAATCAAGCTATAATTTGCAATATGTGATAATAGGTATGCAATATGTGGTACATGAAGACAGAAATATATACACATAGCAAACACACACATATAGCAGAGAGAGAGAGGGAGAGAGAGAGAGAGAGAGAGAGAGAGAGAGAGAGAGAGAGAGATTCCTGAAACAAACTAAGCAGCTGTTGGAGTTCACAGTACTTAGAAAGGACAGAGTCCCAGATGTGTCACAAACTGCACTGGGCTTCTCTTCTCTGCAAATTGCCTGCTGCCCAGATCCCTCCTCCCCTCTGCTCCCAGGAACTCATGCAAGGCACTCACACTCTGAGGCCTGTGGGAGGGCAAGGGAAAGAAAGGATGGGAAAATTAGCTATAATTGGATCTTATTAACTTAGTCATTTAAATTGCTAATCTGTTTCTAAGTAAGCTTGTTTGTAGATAGCTCATTTTCAGCTGACTGAACCTTTTCTAACCCTCCTCAAAATTAGAAGACACAAGAACAAGTTATTGTTTATTTTTCTGTTATTGTCTCTTTAAAGCAAATAAATGGTCAAAATGCATGGAAACACTAGGATTGGAACACAGTTCCACATCCACCTAGTTAAAGAGCATGATCAACAAACAACAAATGAATAGATTTTACAGCAGTTCAATTAATTTTCAAAGAAACCTCAAAACCATATAATTAAAGACAATTAAATGGGAGTAGGGTGTCAAGAATACATTGTCCAAAGGCATGTAGTGCACACGTGTAAGAGAAAAGAAATTCATAGAAAATCATTATCATTTATGGTTAAAAAAAAAACTTAAAGTAAGCTTTTGTATAATTAAAGCATCTATAAACTGATATCATGAAAGATTACAAAACATGCCTTCTTTCTGATGTTTAAATAGGAAAATTCAGATTATTGAAGAGGATACTATAAACTCACATTAATACTGAAACATTAAGAGATATATTTACACAATTACAAATGACAATAAAAGTCATAATTATTACTTGACTTTGAGATTATGAGGAGATATACACTATCCTTTCTGTTCTTATTTTTAATGTCTATGATTCTATTTTCATGACCTAAAATTGTATCTGAAATACAGTAACAACTCGGAAAGTGTTTCCTGAATGAATACTGGTACACACCCAGGACTGTATGTGTGTTTGTGTGCTATTGTGTTATGCATGTATAGTGCACTGGTGTGTGCAAGTATATACACTGGTACAAAGGACAAAGTTCAACATCAGATGTTCTCCTCCATTGTTCTCCATCTTTTCTTTTGAAATAACATCTTTCACTGGATGTGGAGTTCACTATTTGGGCTAGATGGTTAACCAGTAAGGTCCCAGGCCCCATGTGCGTCTGCCAAACACAGCACTGATACTACAGGTGCATGTCATAAAACAGTTTTTTGATGTAAATGCTGGAACTCTAAACTCAGGTCCTCATGCTTGCATAACAAGCATTTTCCTCACTGAGACGTCTCTCTAGTCTCTCAATAAATAATTTTGATTTATGATCTTTTATGTCAATGTTGGAAAACTGAAGTTATGTTGATTTTATACTCCTTCCAATAATTAAAGAACTTCTACCAAAGCAAAATTTAAAAACATACAAAACTGTTTTATAAGAATACATATAAATAGGAAAATAAATATTTCTCCACTGCAAAGTTTTGTAGAATATCAATTTAATGATATCTTAATAGCCTACAATAGAAAGGAAAATGCCTAGTGGACAGTGTCACACATATATTTGTAAGAATGCATCAAAGTGATGATAACATATTCTGTGACTCTGATCCCCTTTAAGTAGTACATCCAACCAAACAAGAGATATGATAACACTGATGACCATCTACTTCAAGCTTTCCAGTTATAATAAATGAATATAGATGTCAAATTATGTAGCTCAGTGGCAGAGAGATTCCTAGCATATGCCTGAGCAGAAGGTCCTCAGTTTGATACTCAGTACCAAACTTTATACAACAACAACAATAATAATAAATAGATGCATTTCTTTATTCAATTGTTTGTTTAATGTAAATAATTTCACTAATAAAAAATTTTTTAGGAAATATTTAAATTTATAAAGCTCTGTTTCCTTGGAAATCTACAAATCCTAAGAAGGGTGTAGCAGAAATATGCTATAAAGTAAAAAACAGATTTTTGGGTAAGAATCTCCCAGTTTTCTATTTCTCTATTTTACATATTTCATCTCCAAGCACATCTTGCTTTATGTGATTTGCTTTATATTAAATCTATATATCTTATTTTCTAAGTGGATTTCCTCTTTATTAGTTACTCTGACAAGCTCTAGCCTGAGATTTGACTTTATTTCTAGTGTAACCTAAATATAACCTCAAGGAAAAAGCATGTAGGTTAGAACAGCAAAACTTATGGCCACTGATCTCCACTTCCAAAGACAAAGTATCTAAAAATAAGTTCTCAAATCTATGCTCTAATATTAATTGGAAATGAATGCCCCTTGGTTGTATAAATATGTTATCCATTCATTTTGTCTGGAAAGTAAAACATTTCTCTTCTCCCAGTAGATCATGATCCATTCTTTACCCTGAATTCTGGAAGCAGGAGGCACAGTATTGGCACAGATGTGCACTTCAGAGGAACTCAGGTAAAGATTTCTCTGCTTCAGCCTGCCTTGTCTCTTCAAATATTCTCAAGAGAGAAAGACGTTGTTCAGAATGAGGGCATTATTTGGGGCTGAAGTGAACACTGGTATTCAAGAAAGTGAAAGAAGCAACCACATGATGCCTCTTCCCTACCAAACCTAGACAGGCCAAGTTCCTTATTAACAAAATCTACAGTGCAAGCAGCTGGGCTTTGGATGAACACAGTTTTTCCAGAAGAATGTGTTTCCAGGAAATTCGCCAGAGAAAAACCAGTTCCACCATTCTGGGCCAAATTTGAAACAAGCTTCATTAAAATATTAAATTCTAACCAAGATGAACTTTAGTCAGGGCCACTCCTGGAAATATCCCAGCTGAGTGGCCCTGAGACACTTGTTAGAGCTTTTATGGATAAAACTCATAGGCCACTGTACTTTCCCATGAGGCTTAGCTATTATTTTTCAGGAACTACAACTACCAACATCCCAGGAAGGTACCAGGTCCTTGGGTAGGTGGGGCTCACAGGTTAATTTAGGATATTTCATATAATCCATTCTGTATCACATAAAATGCCTCTTAAGCTATCATAGAAAAGTAGGTATTCCCAATAAAGGTGAGTGGAGAAAACAGACTTCAAGCCAACTATTTGTTAAATTCTCACAGTCTACCAGGATTAATTTACCACAATGTACATAGCAAAGCACCTAAACTTCCTATAACTGAGATGTAGCTCTCTTTATGCTGTGATTAATCTATATTTATCCTTTATAAATGATCCATGATCCTTTTTTTTTAACCTATGGTGCCCTTTTATTACAAGAAAAAATGACATCAGAGATAGATTACCAAGAGACATTGTTAATTGAGAAAGCAGACACATTAGAAATATTTTTTTAAATGTAGGCTTTTGATATGATTTGATTTACCTTTCACGCAATATCAAAAGCCTTTAAATTAAGAAAAAAATCAATGTTTATGATTTAAATCCTATTTTTTATTTTACATCATTATTATTTCTTTATTTCTCCATAATGAAATAAGGAAACTGTGTTTGAAAATAAAGTAATCAAGGCAAACACATTTAAAATTAATGTATTTTAAGAATAACATATAAAAAGACTATTAGCCAAGCGGTGGTGCACACCTTAGTCCCAGCATTCAGGAATCTGAGGCAGGTAGATCTCTGAATTCAAGGCCAGCTTGGTTTACAGAGCAAGTTCCAGGAGAGCCTGGGCTATACAGAGAAACCCTGAATCAAAACAAAAATGTATGACTATTAAGAAAAATCTGTATACATTTTAAGGTGGAAAACTATGCCAGAGTAGGCAGGTAAAAGAGTGTTAGATCCAAAGTGGCTTCCCAAAATGGCAATACTGATGACAATGTCCTCAGCATGAGGACTTTGGTCTTATAAACAGGATTATTACTGGGTAAACAGAAACCTGAATTCAGCATTCCTCAATAATCCCATAAAGTGAGTTTCTCTTTACCTAGAACCTCCCTTAATCTGTACACAAAGTCAACTACCTTGGCCAAGGCCATCTAGTTCCTGCCCGAACCAAAAAATCCTTTGGAAGACCTCCACCTCCTGCCTGTAATATAGTGTACACTTGCTTTTCTGACATTTTACTTCTCTCTGCTCCCTGGCACCATAGCCTTGGCATTTTCATCTCGAATAAAATTTTCTTTCTACCCATGGAATAGTTTAGTTTGGTGGTTTCACAGTGCCCTCACATTTGGTTCAGAAACTTAGAAGAGGAATATTGGGCTTCCCTTCCAAAGGGCCCCATCCCTCCTAACCAAACTTAATTGCCAGTTTGGCCCCTCCTGGGTGCAAATCATTTGCTCCTGCTACCCATCATATTTGACTCCAAAATTTTAGAGTCAGCCCCTCCAGCTCTTTCTCTCCAGCTCTTTCTCTCCACCTACTCTGCCCACTCATCTCTCCTCATCCACTCTAATAAGTGTCCTCCCTGAACTGACTGCTCTGTCTAGCTATCTGTCTCTTGCTGGGATCACTGGAACCTGCCCAACACGTCATGCCAGTTCATCAGACAGCCTCCCTACTAGCTCCTGAGTACCCATCAAGTAGGAAGAGATGCCTTTCCACTGTGATTGAGGGCATCTCCCTGCTGAATCCCTTTCCCTTTGGGGACACTACACAGCATTCACTTTTGGCTATGTCACTTTCTCTGCCTCTATGCTGTTGGACTCTTCCCTTGGACAACATTTCTATTTATGACCCCTTTGGTAAAGTCTCTCCCACTTCCTTCATGCTGTGTCTCTTTCACTGGAACCTGAGCTAACCAGGGCTCTTATTAGCCTTATCAATGAGTCTCACTTGCCTTTTCTAATCTCCTTCCCTCCTTGGGCTCAGAGATTCCATTAAGCCACAGCATCTTACTGCAAATAGCTTGGCCTCAGTACAAACTAGATAATCAGTCTCAATGGCCAGAAAATGGCACACTTGCTTTCCAAAATCTTCCAGATTGTGACAACTTCTGTCACCACATAAGCACATGGCCCCAAAAATCCCTTCAACTCTAAGCTTTCTCTGCTCTCTGCTCTTAAAAAAAAATGTTTTGTTTGAATATTTTATTTTTTGTATATGTGTGTTGTTACCTGTGGTGTGTGTTTGTTTGTTTTGCTTTGTGTGTGTGTGTGTGTGTGTGTGTGCACCATGTGCATGCCTAGTGCCTTATTAGGCTATCAGATCTTTTGGACCTGGAATTACAAATTGTTGTGAGCCACCATGCATGTGCTGGAGATTGAACCTGGGTTGTCTGCCAGAGCAGCCGATGTTATTGACCCCTGAATCACTCCCCACCCCAGCCCTAGAAAATTCTCTTATTTCTAAGCCTTCTTTGTTTTCTACTCATTCTCATTCCTCCCTTTGACTTCTGGATTCAGACTTACAGAGATTCAAATGTCTTTTGGTATGGATAAAATTAAAGTATTGTCACATGGTGCTCTACTCTACTGAAAAAGATGTCTCTAGAAACAGGATTTGGCCTGCCCACTGTAGATACAAGCGCATTTATTTAAAAGCTTCCTCCAAAGTCCATGGCATGGGTCAGGCAGCCACTTGACTCTATGTCAAAGAAAAGGGGTATAAAAGAACAAGCCAGAGACAGTCATTTTGCACTTGAGAATAGCTAAGGGCTAAACTATTTTGAATGAGGTTATTAATAGTTAAATACAATTGCAGATATTTAGCTCTCTGAATACTCCATGTCCTCTTTTTCTTGGTTTTGTTTACTATCTTTGAAGCCTTTGTTGAAATGTAACCTTTCTTTATCTCAGGATTTGTAAGACCATTAAGATGTGGTTTATTTCAATCAATCCACGTGAGTCTATTAAGTGGGTAACAGAATTTATTAAGATATAAACTGAAGAAATACACTCACGAATACAGAACGGATTAGACAGCAGAAGTCATCCTCTGATCTGACCAGGAGCAAATCCACCTCGCAGGCAGGAGCAGGGAGAAGGGGCATATGACCCTTCTCCAACTCCTTATAAAAGGTCACATACAATGGCAGGAAGCACCATCTTGAGCTGTATAGCTCAAGGTCATGGGCAGAGCAAGTACCACTACAAAGGTTTTATGTTTAGAGTCCCCAGTCATAAAAGTTAGCTTAAAACTTGAAAGAGAAAAGGATAATAGTTAAAATAATCTTCATGTGCTACGTACGGCATACCATATATGTAACCTTGATTGAACTCTTATTTAGGAAAGTGGATTTTTTTTTATTAGACTAAAGAGGCAACACCACACCTCTAAGATGGTTTGTTTTATTTTATTTTCCCCTAGACTAATGAAACAACATCAAGGCTTCTCATATTTTGGATAAAGATGGTTTTTGAATGGTTTTTGTCTTAGGGAGAAAAATAAGATATGGAATGAGGATAAAACCATGAACAGGATTTTGGCAAAAAGAACTTAGTAACAACATATGTTTGATGATTAAGGTTTATGAATTCTTAAGATTATAATGGTCTATTCATTCTAACAGAAACTGACTTAAGACATATGTCTAACCACTTATGTCTTTATTGACTTGCTAAGATCTAGCTGTTTGGAGAAACTAAATCATATATGAATCCATGATATTTGGTAAAAGCTTCCTGTAAAAGGATCAAGAAAATGAGGTTTCTCATCTTTTGGTGGGACTGTACTTATGGTTTAAAATTTACTTACATATGGAAGTTTCCTCAATTCAAATTTATAAATTCCGAGGCTCAAATTTAACAGGAATAAAATTATAAAATCCTAATCAAATAAAAATCACTAACTTTTTGTAAACTGTTAAAGATAAGTTAGACATGAACAATAATGGTCAGTAACCTCACACGTGGTCAAAATTTTAATGTGCTCACAACTATGTTTCTAGTCATGCTAAGTAGAAATGTAATTCATTTACAGAAGCAAGCTTGGAGGGAGAGACAATTTATAGCTCCCATAATATAGTCTGCCATATATGTTGTCTGAGTTAAGCTGAGGTAAATTACTAAAAACAAAGTTTTTTAATGTAAAATAATATTCAAAATTGGGTGTATTAAAAACATCTTCAGAGAAGAGATGGCGGTCCTCAGACTGTCTTAGAGAGACATGCAGAATGCGGCATATATGGTGTTTAATAGAAAGGAGGAACAGGAAAGGACTTTGCATGATAGGCAGAAATACAGGCTTCTGACCACACCACCTCGAAAGATGAGGCACCAATGGGCTCCACCTGGAGCTCGGTTCAGTTGTGGCAACACTGGTTACTGGACAAAGAACTGTGCTTCACCTTGCCTGCTGCCAGGAACATGCCCAAACCATGGACAGGCAGGGTAGTGGAGGGTAGACTGATCATCTTTGCCTCTCTAAGGTAAACTAGTCCACCAAGTTCTTCCTCCTTGCGAGCTATTGGACATGGAGAACAGAGACTAATACCCTGGCCTGGTGGCTGAAGATTGATGCCGCTCTAGAATCCCTGACCCCCAAACCCATTGAGCTCACCATGAAGTAGCCCCACTTGACTGTTCAGGTAGCAGGTAAATCTGGCATATTTAATCAGTGTGAGGAATCTTGGTCTATATTTCCTGCTTATATCCTTCTCAGATTTCTGTAATGGGTATTGATGGCTGGTCCCTCCATCCTGGGGCTACAGGTCCTCTCCTCTGATCTTGATGAGTCCACCTGATCACTTACTCCTCCCTCAATATTTCTAGCTGCCCAACCCCATGATGCAGCAGGGATATCTAGGCTAAATTGTTTTCCTTTTCTATTGATCCAACACTTTATGAAATCTTCCTTGTCCTTCTAGTGTTTGAAGAACCTCCTTGTCCACCAGCTGTCTCTGATGCTTCACCCTCTCCTTGTACAGACTCCAAAAGTATGGGTATCTCCTCTCCTTCAGTGGATTACCATCACCGCACCCCCTCATTAAGATCCTACTCTGGGACCCTATCTCTTAGCCATGTCACTCTTAATACCATATCTCTTGAACCTGTCATACAGCACCTTCTTATAAGGTATTTATTCTCAACCCCATTCACTCACTGTATAACACTCTTTATTGCCTGTCATAAAGTCTGGTGGCTTCTGCTGCCTGATCCAGGACCTCAGCATTGTTATACTTGGTTCATAGCTAGAAGCTCATCTCTCACTTCAACTGGCTCCAGCCAAGCAAGCTATGCACCTCTGAACAGGTTATAGATGACCACCAAACCCAACTAACAATATAGTTTGGGGAATGCTTTCAATGACAGATGGCTAAAGAAATCAGCCAACACCTCTGCACCCCCTCCTCTCTTCTCCTTTTGGTTCCTCTAGTCTTATCTCCTTCATATTCTGAATCACAAAGAGTCACACCAGACTGGCTCTATCTTTTTTGAACAATTCACACCCCTGTCCCCTGCTGCTACAGCAGCAAACAGGTCTGGGACCCCTGGAAGCTGCCTGGTTACTTCTGGCTTTCAAATACTTAGATGCCAATGATGGACATGCTGTTTGTTGAGGATATAACTTGGAAGATTTTAAAGTATAAATTGCTTGTGTCTCTTAAATTAAAAAAAAAAAAAAAAGCCTAAAAACTGAGGCTCAACTACCTGCTATCCTCAATTGGTTTCAAGTGTAAAAAGTCAGGCCTTCTTTTTCCTAGAACTCACAGGTTTCCTACTGGGAAAGGTAAACCCACAAACAGGTTTCAATGAATAAGCAAACTTCCAACTACCATGCTGGTGTTACTGATTTAAAAATACCTTTTTACTGTTCCTCTATGCTCCAATGAGATATGAAAGGGACTTGCATTTTCAATGACTACTCTCAATAATCAATCACCTATGTCTCAGACTAAGTGGATGGCTATTTCTAGATAGACAGAAAAAGTTCAAGGTTTATGCAACTTGTGAGGATCTGAGAAAGTGATTTATGGTATGTGATGCTTCCAGAATGGAAAGGAAAAATAGAAGGGTTATACAAGTTGTGAAGATTAAAATAGAAGGTTTATGTGAGGTGTGAGGATCTGAGGAAGTGATTTAAGGTATATGAAAAATGTGACTTAAAGATGATACGCTTGATCTTAAACTTCAAAGTTCAAAGTATTAGTTAATGGAGTTCTGAAAAGTTATTAATCCAGTCTTGGTAACAGTTATAAACACTGTCTACTAAATTTCTTTAAAAAAAAAAACAATTAAATTTATCAAAATTATAGGCTCAAAAATTTACATTTCCTTTGGCTGCTTTCTTTTCTAAATATAAACTTGAAAAGTGCTTCTCATTTGGCTGAGAGCACTTCCATACAGCCTACATCTACCCAGTGCTCTCAAGATGAGGACACAGGGCAAAGGAAAGAACATTCACACTATCCAGAACCATCTTTGGGGGGGCCTCAAGTTCTTCTTTCCTTCTAGTCACCTTCCTGCCTGGACATCTCTGTCTTACTACAGATAAGTGTCCATGTTTTTACCATGTTGATAGCATCTCAGGCTTTGTTTTTGCTATGGCTCAACTTCAAGAGCTGTATTCAGATGCTTATTAACAACTTTCTCTACAATGAGATTTTCAGTGTTGATTACAGACAGTGCTCCTAGGAAACCAGCAAGCTCTTGCCTTGCTAACTTCTGAAAAGGGGAACACTTGCCTCTTCCTCAATGAAGAATGTTGCTAATGTGGGAACCAGTGTGGCCATGTAGAAGAGAGGATTTAAGTAAACTTACACAAACTGGTTTACAAACCATGATCACAAGGGGCCTACTCCAACTCAGGATTCTCACTATGGTTCTCTCTGGGGCCTGCCTTCTACCTCAAATTAGCCACTGGTCTCTATCCTTCTCATCATAACAGTTGCTCCTTGTATTTTCAGGTTCCTCTGGGAGAAAATTAGTGACATAACCCAACAGTCAGTAAACTAGATGCTTTGAGTGAGTTTCTCCAGGTCTCCCACCATGGCCTGCTGGCTTGAGCCCTTGCTTTCGACCAGCATTCCAGACTTCCCTCTTTTCAAGACCCCAATCAACAGGAAGTAGTCAGAGGACTATAGTGGCCTGTTATCATCAACAAAAGGCTGCAAGCTTAGGTCCAAATTGCCCTCTTCCCCAAAATGCCAGTGTTGATGACAATGTCTTAAACCTAAACAGAAAGACTTTGGCCTGGTAAACAAAAGATTGTTATCAGACTGTTAGAGGGTAAGGAGAAGCCTAAATTACAGCATTCCTCAGGAATCTTTTGAGGTGGGTCTCTGTTTACCACCTTGGCATTCACTAGTCTGTGAAAAACCTAAAACTACAGCACAGTCTGATAGCCACAGCGAGAATGCTCCCAGGGTGCACCTTTTTGGAGAAGTATATTCCTGAGATAACTCTGAGCCCTTATGACCTTAGAGCTTGAGATGAGACCTGACAGACATTCCCACTAACCCCACTCTACACTAAATATACCACATTGTAGAGTAAAACTGTTCTCTCTTCCATGTCAAAGAAACCCAGAGAGTTCTTTCCTGTATCTCACTGAGGGTCATCCTTCTCTTCTAGGAACTTAAATGTTTAGCTTTTCTTGTACTGGCCACAGCAGGATTATATATGTGTAGTATAGACAGTATCAGGCTTTGTGTGGGTTCTGTGGTTTTGACCACAGGTCCTTAGACTTTACTCACTCTCTCTCCTCAGCCCTAGAGCAGCCAAGGAGTAAAACTCTCCTAACATTCTGGCAGCACCATCTAACATAACCACTGAGCGAGCATGTACATTAAGAAATACAGAGGGGAAAAAAAAAGTCTTGCTGGAATAGATATATTATAGAAACAAATTAGAAAAGCTTTTTGGTTGGTAGATTATTTTTTAAAAATTAGAAATTAAAAAAAAAAAAAATCCCTCACAAGTGCGGTAGGGACCAAATAAAAGTGCACACAAAAGACATAAGACCAAGCCTGGAACAAAACAAATGATCATCAAACTGTCTTATGGCTGGATGGTTACTCTTGTTATTTATTATTATCTGCATGGTTAATATGCGTGTATCATGGAGAGGTATGGTCTGTGAAATACATTCCCAAGAAAGTAGAAATAAAGAAAGAAAACTGAACAAAGACATTTTATTTAAAAATCAAGTTAAAAATATAAATTAAGCTTGCTCAAACCTGATTAGCAACATGGATGTAAACTAAATTCATACAGTGGTGCAGTCTGCTTTGAGTACTATGAGAAACACTTTGGGAAACAGCATGTATTAATCTGCCCAAATAATCAAGTTACAACACAATACATATAAACACAATGTACAACACACACACACACACACACACACACACACACAGCAAGCAAGAGAGAGACAGAGAGTGAGAACGCACAATGTGGATTGCATTTATGACCAATTATATTTTGACAACATAATTGCCTGGACTTTCAGGAGTTCCTTCAAGAAATTTTATCTTGAAATTTTCAAAACAAAACCTCCTGTTTTTCTGTTTATTATTATTATTATTATTATTATTATTATTATTATTATTATCATCATCAATTACAACAATTTAATTGATGTTATAGTTTGGAAGTAAACATTACCAAAAGTCCAGATGTTAAAAGGCTTGGACCCTCATTGGGCACTGTTGGGTGGTAGAGAGTTTGCGAATTAGGACCTCCTGATGTCATGAAAGGAGACTGTGGGGTGCAGGGCATTTCCATGTACAGCATCTTGGTCACTTATACTCCATTACACACTTCTGTCACTGCCATTGGCTATTGTCTGAAGCTTAAAAGCCAAGTTTCCATCCATCTGTTGCCTAAAGCTTTCAAATCTGTGAGCTAGAATAAAACTTTACCCAGTATAAATCATTTGCCTCATGCGTTTGTAACAGCATTGTGAAATGGACAAACATTTGGTTTCCTTTACACATGTAAACTTTTCCAGAAAAGTCCCTAGGATGGAAGCTTTTACTCCATTTGTCCCATGGTACATGATGTTTGCTGAATATTTTCCTCATGAAATTTAGATACTGTAAAACTTGGACATAAATATTGAAAACATTGAACATGATCTAAATAGTTTTCATTTGGGGTATTTTTAAAATCACAAGTCATTCTATGCATTGGCCCTCAAATTAAATCAAAACTGAGAATATGATCTTTTAATTGAAAGGAAAGAAAAAAATCTTAGCGCTACATGGAATCCACAAATTCTCCCATATTAAGGGGAGCTTCAGCGATGCACCATGCACACTAAAGGAAATGGATAAAGAAACAGATCACAAGAAGTATTCCAGGACGAAAACTCAGTGGTTAGATTTTTGAATTATGTTGGTCACTAAAGATCATGGAACTCCTCAGGTTTCTTAGGGAAGAAACTGCACACCTCAGGCAGCCTCTCAAGAGAAGAGTGGAAAGTAGCACAGCAGGTAATGGATACACTGGCTCTTCTTACATGACATGCACAGAGTAAAAGTCACTGAACTTGTGTGGACTGATGTATGTACATTTCAAGGGGGATGTTATCATTACTAATGGCCTGGTCACAGTGAATTGTTTTATAGCTAACCAGAGGCCTGAGCTGCTCTGCTAGCTGTACAGTACAGCTCTGCAGTGGTACCTCTTAGTGTTTTTATTTGCAAGCTGAACTGTTTAAAATGTGGTTCTTTTAATGAACTATGAAATGATCTAATAAAATACACTCAAGCACAGGGCGTGCTGTGTGACTTCACAGTGATGGGATTGAAGAGGACAAGGCTCAATTAGAAAACTTAGAGGAATGACAAGTTGAAAGTCAAAAGCCCTAGAGAATCTATAAGAAATATTGATAAATATAATATAATAAAATTTGACAGAGGGAAAGGAGAGTTCACTGCATCATTTTTTAAGAGCTAAGAAATGTACCGCCTCCCTTTCATTTCAGAAGTCTTTAGCTGGAACTGATTTATGGCCTGACCCACAAATCATTTGATGAAAAAAGAATGTAATTGACAATATCTGGCTTACATAAATCAGAATTTATTCCTAAGAAAAGACAAATATATTTCCCTTGAAATGTAGAAACTGAATATTGTATGCTTTCTAAAGGCAAAGAAAGCCATTACAAGCCAGGAGTTGAATTAAAATTTGTTAGACTATGGTTTGTTCATATGGGGTCCATGGCTTCAATTTATATATAACTTTGGAAGAGGAAATTGATTTCTAGACATTTTATCAGCCAGCCACGCTGTATTATCCTAGTGTTCAGGAGAGTGAGGCAGGGGAATCCCAAAGAATTCAAAGCCTGCCTGATTACACATTCGGTTGAGAGCCAATCTAAATGTACAGCAAGACCTGCCTCAAAATAAAACAAAACAAACAGAAACCAAAATATTATAAACAAAATATTTCAAATTAGAAATTAATAGCAAAAGAGTATTATATATAAAACCTCTGGCTTCAGGAATGTTTATAAGCTTAAAAAATGGGAAATTGCTTTTGGAAGGATATATGTTAAACATGATTATTTATTTACACAGCTTAGACGACTTTCATGATATAACATAACAATATGGATGACAGCTCATTAAAATACATATGAAACTTATTTCTGGGTAAACTCTGGAGGCAAAAATAAATCTCAGATAAAATTTCAAACATGGGGCTAGAGAGATGGCCCAGAAATTAAGAGCACAGTCTGCTTTTCCAGAGGATCCACTTTTGATTCTCTGCACCCACATGAGAGCTCACAACTGTCTGTAACTCTAGTTCTAGGAGATCTAAGAACATTTTTTCAGTCTCGGAAGGCAACAGACACATACCTGGTGCACAGACATGTAGGCGAACAAAACACCCACATATATAAAACAAAACAATTAGTAGAAATAACATAAAATATTTGAAAGGAAACCATGAACAGTGTAGTCTGTTTCTTTTGTGTATTAAATTTTCTTTCATATAAGTGAATGTATATATGTGTATGTGTGTGTGTGTGTGTGTGTGTGTGTGTGTGTGTGTATTATTGAAAAAAAATTGGAAGAAAGGAGGGAATAAAGGATCCAAGATACTATGGATAACACATTTATACATTGCTATAGAACCGGAATGCAACAGAATCATAAATACATGGAAAATGATGTCACTGTCCAACATTAGAATTTTTTGGGGAAATTATCTTACAAACATACAAATTTCAGAAGTCAACAACTGGTTAAAATTAACCTGTGGAGGTATGTTTGTTGACTAATAAAGAAAATCATACTAAGTATAATTATAATTCTGGCTGTTCAGTATACCCCCCATTAAAAAGTACGTTTGTGGTAGTTTTTAAAATTTATATTTATTTATTCTTCTCTCGTACATTATGCCTCAACTGCAGCATCCCATCCCTTCCCTCCTTCCAGCCCCTCCCCATCTCCCCTTTCCCCTGAATCCACTCCTCTCTCATTTCCCTTCAGAAAAGAGCAGACCTCCAAACTCTGCATAACAAGATGCAATAAGACTAGGAATGTGCCCTGATATCAAGGCTGGACAAGGCAACCCAGTAGGGAAAAAAAGACCCACAAGGAAGCAAAAGAATCAGAAAGACCCCCCACTCCTATTGTTAGGAGTCCAACAAAAACCTGTAGCTAAATAAGCACAACATAGATGCAGAGGGCCTGGTACAGACCCATGCAGGCTCTGTGATTGTCAGTTCAGTCTCTGGGAGCCCCTATTAGGCTGCTTAGTTGATTCTGTAGACCATGTTCTCCTGGTGTCCATGACCATTCTGGCTCCTACAATTCCTCATCCTCCCCTCTCCAGAGTTCCCTGAGGCCCACTCAGTGTCTGATGGTGGGTCTCTGCATCTGTCTCCCATCAGCTGCTGGAGGAAGCTTCTCTACTGACCAGGTACCAATCTAAGAGTATAGCAGAATATCTTTACAAATCATTTCATTGACTTGTTCTTTTGTTGTTGTTGTTGTTTTGTTTGTTTGTTTGTTTGTTTTGTTTTGGTAAGTCATGTTTGGTTCTACCCCCTTTTAACTTAATAAAATTACTCATTATTTGTGGGTGAAAGGTCATTCATGGTATTTATTTTATTAATATTTTATTCTAGTTCTTAATTTTCCATTCAATGAACGTCTGCTTTTAAGTTTTATTCATTAAAAAAAGCTTGATGAAGAAAGGAAAAATAGTTGTTTTTTTTTTTTTTAAATGAAATAAGTCATTAAAAGGTAAGATATACTTTTCAACAGCCATTATAGCAAGAGGTCCTAAACATAGTATACCAAGGCAAAAGAATAGATCCCATTGGGGGTATGCAATTGTAAGATTAAAGGACAATGCTAGAGTTATCATAATATCTGGTTCTGATTCTAAATTGTATTATAGTGTCAATGATTGAAAAGAAAAAAAATGCATAGCACCAGTTCAAAACAGATGTGTGTGTGTGTGTGTGTGTGTGTGTGTGTGTGTGTGTGTGTGTGTATACCAGTGAAATAGAATAAGAAACTCAGAGACACCCACCTGCCATAGACACTTCATTTAGTAGTAAGGGTGTAAGAAGCTTGCATTGCATTATAGATAGTTTCTTCAACAAATAGTGGTGAGAAAATGAAATATTCATATATAGAGTAAAGAAACAATATCCCTCTCTCTGAGCCTGTACAAAAGTCATTTCAAAGTGGATCAAAGATCATGATGTCACAACATTTTGGGATAACTCTAATAATTGATAAGTGGGGATGCAATAAATAATAATTAGCACACTGAAGAGAACCTACAGACTGGGATGAAAACTTTGCCAGCCACGCATGGGATCATTTTAATATTTAGAATATACAAAAAAGCTTTAAAAAAAGCGAATACTAAAAAAAAAAAATCCAATCAATAAATTGGCAAATAAATGGTATACATAGCCCCTCCCCCAAAAAAGAAAAAAAGAAGACTGGGAGATGGCAAAGTGGGTAAAGGAACTTTTTGGCAAGCTTCATGATCTGAGTTATATCCTCATGACCAACATGAAGGAAGGAGAAAATGGGCTCCTAAAAGTTATATCTGACTTCCACAATGATGCTGTGGTACACACACACACACACACACACACACACACACACACACACACAGAGGAATACAAATGCCAGTAAAATCACAAAAACAATAGTGAGAGCTCTTAGTCATCAGGAAAGTGAAATCTAAAACCACATTGAGAGTTCACTTTACCCCAAGAAAGCAAATTGTAGCAGAAATCTTAGAAGGTCTTATTATTAAAATCAAACCTGAGGCCAGTTATTGGGGTGAATGCTGGAAGATCAGAGACACAGAACAAGCCACAGCTACCTCACCTCACCAGTTCCTCAGCTGATCTGATTCCTCAGACTGGAAGCTTCTGAGTCCTCATCCAGAATGGATCTCAGCTGAACTGCTGCTCGAAAGCCTGAATGCTTAACCAGCCAAACGCTGCTAGTTTCTGGTCTTCATGCCTTATATATCTTTCTTTTTCTGCTGTCACTCCCTGGGATAAAAGGCTTGCTTTCTGGGATTAAAGGCGTGTGTCTCCATGCTGGCTGTATCCTTGAACACACAGAGATCTGCCTAGCTCTGCCTCCCAAGTGCTGGGATTAAAGGCATGCACCAGCACCGCCCAGCTTCTGCTATGGCTTGCTCTGTCCCATTTTCTAGCCACCATTTTTGGCTCTATATCTAGTGGCTGTCTGTTCTCTGACCCAAAATAAATTTATTAGGGTGCACAATATATTGGAGAACACAATACCACATTTCCCCTTTTTTGTCTAAAATTTAAAAAAGGTTATAACTAATACAAGTACAATCATATCCAATAAGTATATACAATATACACAGTCAAGATTACATTAATGATGTCTAGTCCATTAACATTTGACAGATTCTGACGAAAAACTCCATTATATATAATATCCAGTCTGGTAACATTTGATAAACTCAGACCAAAAATTTTTATTACTTATCCTATGTAAAACAAGTAGTTCATTTTAAAAAGTATTTTTTCCTTTCATAATAGATTCAGTAATCTACCTTTTGTCATTTTTATATCTTCCCCTTTTTCTTTTTAGAGTAGATTCAATTATCTACCCATTTATCTTATTATTTATCTTTTTTTCTCAGGGTAGATTCAGTAATCTACCTCAACAAATGAATGCAAATGCTGTCAAGAACATAAAGAAAGGAAATCCCCACCCATTTCTGATATATCCACATGGAAATAAGTATGAAAGGTTAAAAATAAAAGTAGAACCACTGCACGATTCAGCTACCCCAGTGCTTGTTCTATATACAAAGGAATCTGTCAGCATACACAAAAGATATTTGAATACTCACATTTAACTCTGCATTATTCACAGCAGCAAAGTCATGAAACCAATGTGTATGCCTATCAACAAAAGAACGCATAAAAGAACTGTGGAACATATGTACAATGAAATTTTATTCAACTATGAGCAAGGTGGAATTATGTCATTTACAGAAAAATGGGTGAAACTAGAAGTCATCAGAAAATATTTCATGTTTTTTTTGTATGACTGCAATGTAGATTATATATGTGTATGTATTTGTATATATGTGTAGATGAATATATAAATATACATGTACATACATAAAAGTGTATATGTACACATATATATGAGATAGATGATAGCTGACAGGAATAATAATAGGTAATTTATATATAAATGACAGACAGATCAATAGATAGATAGATAAAATACATAAAAAGATAGATAATTGATAGATGAATAGAAAAGTGGACTATATGGTAAGAGGAAGGACTCTGAAAGGCAGGAGGATGAAGACTGTGAGTAGATACTGAGATACAATGAAGACAGATAAAATTTTCATTTTCCCTCTCAAGTGTAGAGCCTAGGTTTAGCTAGATAGACGATAGACAGATAGATACAGACAGAGACATCAAAGCATAAGTAAGAATATTTTGGAGGAAAATGGTACCAGCAGGAGAGGGTTGAGGACAAGAGCAGTTGGTGGAATAAGGAACTTTAGCAAAGTATCTTTCTATACATTGATGAAAGCTTAATGATGTAACCAATTATTTCCTATTTGTACTAAAATTTTATGAACATCAACAATATTCATAGTTGTCATCTTATAGATCTATAGTGAAGGAGTTTATTGAGATTCCTTCAATTAAAATAGATTTTAAGGCAAGCCTTCCTGAAGACTGCAGGGAATGATATGGTGGTTTTTTGTTTTTTTTTTTTTTCACCCTAAGAACAACCTGCTATCATTGGCTGTGACCTTTAAAATAGGCAAGCTCATATTTCTGTAACCTTTTCTATGACTGTATCACTTTCTGACCACACCTGGGATAAGTTTACTCCTCTTAAATATTTGTGATCCTATTGCTGAAGACATCACATACTTCGGACACAGGACTTAGAAGATTTTAATTGGATCTGACCTGAAAGCTAGGTTTAACTTTCACAGAACTGGAAGGTGCTATGCAACCAGCCCAAGTGGAGACACAATCAGTAATCTTACCTAGCTATGATGTCTATGAACCACAACAATAACCAGCATAGCAAGATAATCTTAATAGTGCAATTGTGGTCCTCAAAGCTTAGCAGTAACCAATAGCTGTTTTATTGTGCTTAAGGCCCAATCAACAGGAGGGAAGTCATGCCTGGCATTGAAAACTTTGGCAATTACCTTGGGCTAGTAAGGCTAGGGATCTTAGAGGAGAATCTAAAACACTTTTTTACTTGACCAGCATTATTTATAACACATCCTAAAGATGTATTTTTATATCCACAAATAATTGCAGCTCTTACACCTCATCAAAGAAGCTTCTCTTTACAGCAGACAGAGACCAATACAGAAAGCTGAAGTAGTCAAAATACAGAAGACAAATGATCACAGGGTGCCTGGTCCCAGGGCATACATCTACAACATATCTCTTGCACTTAAGGTTCAGGGAACGTTTCAGAAGAGAGTAGAAATATTTGAAGAGCCAGAGGGTCAGGAAATCTGTTGTAAGGTTTCAATTTCTAGAAATGACATGGAAGTTTCAACCATAATGCAGCCAAAATATAGGTACCTAAATACAATCCAATGATGGCAACATGGGCAGAAGACATCCTAATAAGGAAGTGGAAAATATCAAGGGTCCCATCCCTAGACAAAGAACTACAGGCAATTAATGCATGCTGTGAGTGAGATAATCAGTTTTCTCCAGGAATAAACTCTGTAATTGGTTTTCCAATTACAAGTGGTCATTTCTGAAATCATATACTTACAAATAACACTAAATGGATTCAACAGGTGGTATTCATATATTTGCACATATATGAAACAATAATAATCAAGGAAAATGGGCCCATAAATTTGAGAGCAGTAGGAGGGGGTTGAAAGTGGTGTAGTGAGGAAAGAGGAAGGGAGAAATTATGTAACAATATTTCATTTGAAAATAAAAGAAATATCTTAAAAATAAATTTAGGAAGAAATAGTGGTTTATATTTTAGATATGTCGATTTTTGACAAATGTAATTAATATTCCAATGCAGATCAACAATCAAATGGAAATGCATGTTTGGACTTTAAAAGGAAAATTACAATTAGAAATACATAAGACAGGAAAAGTTATGCAGATGGGGGAGTAAAATTTTGTAGCAGTTCAAACTAAAGGGAAGTATGTTGTTGTGAGTATGAGCAGCAGAAATAAAAGAAAACTCCAGGTAGATGTCTAAAGAGTTCATCAGGCAGGGACTAGGTATGAGAGGAGGGAACAACATATTCACCACTAGAAAGAAGGACTAGGAGCATACAAATCCAAAGGATGAAGGACAAACTGTGATGAGCCCAAGTCAAAGTTGTTTGGATAGTCACTGATACTTAAGATGTTAAAAAAATTCAGTGGAAATAGTCGGTATGGACCCACATAAACAGAATCTAGTCAAAAGGTAATAATCTATAAATTATAGTGAATACAAAATACAGAGGTAGTCAGATATGAACTACTTCAAAAATAATCAACAACTGAAATGCATCAAGTATAAGAACACAGAGAAACCTCATGTATGTTTTATAGAAATATATAAATACACATCTTAGGTGTTATATATATGTTATGTTATGTAGGTATATGTGTCTGTCTTTACATTCTGAAAGTTAATAATTCATTAAATAGAAAAACCTACAACCCTTTGATTTAAGAATACAGAACATAATATCTAAGAACAGTCACTATCATTAGGTAAAAGGTGTTACCAGTGTAGCAATGATTGTAGGTGCTAATTTAATTAAGTGCTTTTTGTTTGTACAGGTCACTAATTTAGGATGAATATATAGAAGTTAATCTTCAAAAATCCTACATTGTTACACACTAATAGTATCCCAGTATTAGTAGCTTATGAACTGAAGGAGCAGATTATAAAACATTTATGCATGATAAGTAGGAAAAGAAGCTAATGTCTACTCACAGTCTACAGTTTAGTTGTGGCTCAAATGTATAAAAACAACCATAGAGGAATATAGTATTAGACATTAAGTTTTTTCAATGGGTAACTATTAAATTTGCAATGAAAGCATAAAAATATAATTACAGTGCTGTCATATCATAAATTTTAAACTTTGCAGAGAAAAGGAAAGTTAAAATTCATGAAGTCCAGAAAAGCCAACTATTGAAGTGATGGTTGTGTTACCCTCATATGAACTGACCACCAAGATCAAGAGGAGGCTAGACCCCTGTCAGTTAAACAATGTTCAGAGCCCACTTTTATCTGTACTCTGGAAAGGGTAAGGTTATATTTTAAAGCTCCTTTGATTCCTAAAATTCTCCAACAGAAGTGTCTCAATTAGAAATGGGAACATCCACCTCCACTCAGAAGAAAATATCTCTCACCAAATATCCTGCACTACCTTGAGAATTTCAAGTACTGTGGACTTCTAAGAGGCCACCTCACAACTTGGAGTAGCCAGTTCAAGGCAAGACTGTGATGTCTTTAAAATATCTGCCCCCCTCTTTGATGAACCTGACTTTGCAACTGAAGGAGAAAGAGTCGAATAGGCTGGAGCCTGTTGTGAAATATTATTTTATTTTAACTATGTAAAGTTGTGTTACATTTGTTTATGCTGCAGAATATTACTTTAACTATTTGAAGGTGAGTTACAATTGTTTCTGCTGCCTTTGCTAATAATTCAAACATGTGTTACCTTTGTTAATTATGCATTTGTTTACTTATGTAAAGCTGTGTTGCATTTGTTTCACTTTGCCTGCCCAAGGCACTGTATTTGCCTAACAAAAAACCTGAAGGGCCAATAGCTAGGTAGGAGAAAGGATAGGAGGGGCTGGTGGGCAGAGAGAATAAATAGGAGAGGAGATCTAGGAGAAAGAGAAGAGAGAGTCTAGGGAGGAGAATGAAGGAGAAAGAGAGGGACATGTCCAGTCCAGAAAGCCAGATACAAGAAACAGTGAAAAAAGGACATACAGAAAGTAAGAACGGTTAAAAAGTGCTGAGGCAAAATATAGATGAAGAGAAACAGGATAATTTAAGTTATAAGAGGTAGCAAGAAATAATAGCTAAGATAAGGCCGAATATTCATAACTAATATGAAGTCTCCATGTCTTGATTTGGGATCTGGTTGGTGGGCCAAAACAAAGCTTGGTACAGGAGCCCTAGTGTGGACTGTGGGAAGAGGACTGTTCAGAAGAGGGTTTTGCATAATCACAAAAGGTAATGATGTGACTTTTGACAATCATCTAATTTTCCCACATCTTGTGAAATCAACACATCTTCCCTAATCATGCACCCCTCTTATTGCTATTTTAAAATTCCTTATGATAGTGAACCATAAAATAATTAACCATGTCAGAATGTACTTTCCCTGATGTTCTGGAAAATCATCTTCAGGCTTAAGAACTTACTGGATGAACCAAAAGGTATGTATTTACCTCTTTTCTCAGTCCTTATCACATCATTTATTACAAAGATGACTTTATCATGTAGCCTTATTTTTAATTAACAAAATTAAAATTCAGTTATGAAAAACAACTTTTCTAAATTTTTACAATAAAAACATCACTGTTTTATACTGCTATGTTTTAAAATTACAAACCTAATGGGAAAAACATGTTATTCTACTGTTTACATCTCCATTCCATGTCTCATGTTCATGTCTTTGAAGACCTCCAAAGAAAAAGTTTTAATTTTGTGGGTACAATAAACAACAGACTGGAAATACTGTTTTAAAAAGCAATGTGTTAATTATGCACATTTAATAATTATTGTTCCTTAAGCAATAGATTATAACAATTATTTGTGTAGCATCTTTATAGTGTATTAGATATGTAAACAATTTAGAAAAAAAATTGAAGGACAGAGGAGGCTGTGTGTAGGTAATTTACAAATTCTATGCTGTTTTCTATAAGGTATCTGAACCTCTTTGTATTTTGGTACACACTGGAACTAACCCCACGCTCTTATAAAAAAATGGTCACATACATAGAAAATCAAGGGTCATGCATTTGGAAAAATGGACTAGTTAATAGGTTTTACTTAGATTGATACTATACTGATTTTTAAAATGGTAGTTTTTGGTTTTTGGTTTTTGAAGTTGTGAACTGAAGATAAGTGAACTGAAATTAAGAGGGTTTTTTTTAAATTTTTTTTAACATTAACACCAACTTTGAATGAGTATTTCACTTATGAGTAACTGTAGCACTACCTGCATTGTTAATTTAAAAATTTAGTAACTGATATAGCGATTCTAATATTGGAATATTTCATTAGATAAAACTAAGAAGTCACAAATTTTACATTAACATCTGATTTATCAGGAGACATCTTCAAGTTCTAAGAAGTTATAAGGCTCACCATGGCATATGGGGGTTTTTCTGAATAGAAAAGCTGAAAAATTATCCTTCATTTCTGACAACAAATACCATTAGCCATCTTCCCTACAGTGATAAACTCACTGCTCACTTAAAAAACAAAATACGATTATAAGCACCTGAGCCTAGATGGCTAGTTTTAAATTGTCTTTTTCAAATAAAAACAAAAATGCCGCCAGGTGGTGGTGGTGCATGCCTTTAATCCCAGCACTTGGGAGGCAGAGGCAGGTGGATCTCTGTGAGTTGGAGGCCAGCCTGGTCTACAGAGTCAGATCCAGGAAAGGCACCAAAACTACACAGAGAAACCCTGTCTCAAAAAAGCAAAAAAAAAAAAAAAAAAAAGCCATCACATGGGAAAATTTTGTAGTCTAGTTTTCAAGCCAACCTTTAGGAGGCAGTGGGAATGCAAGGATGGCTTCCTATTCCATCACAAAGATCAACAAGGAAACATTGACTTACCAATGAGGACTCAACAAAGCTTGAACTGCACTAATACACTGTAGATACTTGTTTTTTGCAGTACTTGGTATCAAGCCCAAGGCATTATTTTCACCAGGCACCAGTAAGACTTTTCCATGAAACTTGCCTTTCTCTCTTTGCTTTGCTTTTTCCACTGAGTCTAAGTTGGTGAGGATCAACATGCCTAATGCTGTGTGTGGCCACTGATTAACTTCATGCTAATGGTGACGATATTATCACTAAGTTCTCTTGTACTCTCAGGGCAAATGTCAATGAGGTAGGAAAAGGTAAGTGATTAATCATGATTATTAGGAATAAAGTATTGACCTTCCAAACTCCCTAAAGGCTAAAAAATGGCATTTTGAGAAAAGGCATGAGACAGGAACATCATGTAAGTGGCATGTGTGTCAGTGTGACTCTCACAAGCTTGAACGTTGAAAACATATGTAACACACAATTCACTCTCTTTCACAAATTTTATATATATATATGCATGCATGTTTGTTCCATCAGATTGACTTTTCATAACAAAGAAAGCAAAGTCTTATGAACAAAAGCTGTCATTGGCTACCTGGTATGTGTGTGTGTGTGTGTGTGTGTGTGTGTGTGTGTGTGTGTGTGTGTGTGTGTGTATGTCTATGTCTGTGTGTGTGTGGGGGGGGTGTGGGTGTGTATGTGTGGGTGTGTGAGTGTAATAGAAACATTATAAAAACACTGGGGAAGTTTCTAAAGACTGTTCAGTCCTGTGCGTTACCCAGACTTACAGTGCCTTCATTAGTTGTTTTATGAAGAATAACAACAAAATAATAAACTTTAGAACAGCAAAATGAGGTGACGCTAAGTAATAAGAAGATAATTTCTGTCTTCAGAGTGTGAAGACAAGTTTGTAAATACACATACTGAGAGCCAGAAGTAGCCATAGTCTACATATAAAGAATCTGTAGGTCCTGAGGCTGAGCAAGGATAGGGCATGGGAGGGTGTGCATCTGGAGGAGCAGATGGCCCTCTTAAGCTGCCATTCAGCATCCTTTCCCTGCATCTGAGAGAAGTGGATGCCAAGTACTGGTAGGACAAGCAGGGAAGCAGACAACTCCAAAAGCATCTTCCTTAGAAGCACATAGTCTACTCCGATGAGTACTTACCCTTCATGTTTACAAAGCACTTCCCAAGAACACTTCGAAATGCCAGACAGCTGTCAGCTAAACAAATCTATTGGCAGCATTGCTCTCAGAAGTAAAGGAAAAAAGACACAAAGACAAACAGAGAGAGAGAGAGAGAGAGAGAGAGAGAGAGAGAGAGAGAGAGAGAGAGAGAGAGAGAAGTCTTAACAAAAGTCCCAGTTTGAGGAGAAAGTATTTTAATAAAATCAAGAAGAAAAGGAGAATACCTTTCTTTGTATTATATAGTTGGGTTACATATTCTTAGGAAAATCAGTGTGAATGTTATTTTTGTGTATTCCATTTTGTATTTCATTTTTACTTGTAATATAAAGTCTGCCATTTATTTGAAGCACGTAGTCAAATCTAATGTTAGATTTGTTTGTTTGCTTGTTGGTTGCTTTGCTTTTGCAGTAACAATGACTGAGGCCAAAACTTCACACATGGGATTTTACCTCTACTCCTCTTTACACTTTTTATTTTGAGACAGTTTCCACTGAGTTGCTAAGGCTGGTCTTGATCTCACTCTGTAGCCCACACTGGCCTTAAACTCACAGTCCTCCTGTCTCAGCTTCTGCAGTATTCATGAGAAGTATGTCACCTTCCCCCAAGACAGCCGGAGCTACAGACAATGCCCAGCCACATCCGCTTATCAGCTGTTACATAAATTGGCTTTTGCCCTCACGGGACTCATCTGAGAAAGAACTATGCTACTGTCCAGTCGGGCAGCATTAAGTTGACCTGATATGGCTGGTCAACTGTCAGTTTAATGTACTGTCTGTTGCAAAGACAGCCACTTATCAGGGTCACTTCTCAGGCTGACCAACATGAGCTTTAAAGCTTGACCCATTTTCTAGTTATTGAACATCTCCTTTAGCAGCAAGATCAGCATGACTTTCCATAAACATGCAGGCAAGCAAATTCATTGTCACAGCTCCAGCTAGTCCTAAATTACCAACTTAAGGCTGGTCTTCTTGGAGCCCTCATAACGGGATTTGTTCTGATTCCCTGGAACTGTACACGCACACACACACACACACACACACACACACACACACACACACACACACCATTTTCCTTCCAGCCCAGGGTCCCTATGTGACACTGAGCTCTTTGGAGAATAGGAGATGCCTTTCACATTCAACATTTTGTGACCAATGATGTGAAGTATTCTGGATAGAGTCGTATAAAATAAGGAGTTCTGCATTTATAAAATAGGACCTACTATTATTTGGCTCCCTTTAAGCATAGATATTTATATTTTGTTTGATTTGTAAAAGCATTTCTGGTTGGTTGTTAGGGACAAAGGGACAGGATGATACTGTTAAACATGCTCTGCCAGGCAGGTATGGAAAATGTAGAGTGAATGAAAGATAAGAACATAAGAGATTAAAGATCACATTCCCTCTTTGATGCCCATGAAAGCAGATCACAAGCCCAAGCTATTGGAGAATTCAAGCTTGAACAAAGAACGGGACCTAGTATTCTTCATTCTCACTTATACACTGCCCTGGACTGACCTATAGGTCATCAGTGGGTCAGTCTGCCCAGCAAGCAACGGTAGATTGAGGCCTTAATCAGACATGGATCTGCCATTGGCCATTTGTTCTTTGCAGAATCATTAGCTATGAAACTTACCTTTGATTCTTTATTAGCCTATTCATTGCTTTTTGCTTATAATCCTAAACTCACAGCCCCAAAGACCTGGGAGGACATGAGAGAATCAGGACAGAGAGAGACTGCACTGGTAGGGGCCTCAGAGCTGAGCATGAATAAACCCTGGTGCAATGAACTGAGGATTTAACATGATATTTTCCAAGCTCTCACTAAATATTATAGGAGACACAGAAATATCTCGTCAGTCTAAATATGATGTTCTAGTTATTTGTTGGTATGGTATGGAACTTTTCCACATAATAGGATTATTCCAGCTTGGAGTCCAAAGTCACATTGTTCCTATACCCCTGCACTTCTGTGATGGCTACAGCTCAGAGGAAATTGTAGATTGTATGACAGCAGCTTGTGGGCACAGAGTACAGTTGTCCCTGAGCTATGAGGTAAGCCTGGGAAGGAATGACCTGCGGAACTAATAATAAACATGGGCCCTTTCTCAGAATTTAATGTGGGTGTTGGTGCTGACAGAACAGCCTCAAGGTTGTGAGGTGGCAAATCATGTATGCATGAAGGCTACACAAATATACCAGAAAAAAAATGTAGCAGAAGTCCTACATTTGCTAGCATCAGTTAATAACACCTGTTCACCCACAGCATTTAGCCAAGAAGCCCAGATGACTTGTGTTTACTTCACCAGCTCACATGATCTTTCTTATGACACATTTCATCCATTTGTGTTGCCAAAGAGGGAAGAAAGTTCAAGGAATAAACAGAAAGGGGGAGTCCAATTTCTAATGTCCTCATGGACCTGTTTTGATTGAGCACAAGCCAATTCTTGTGCCTTGAACATGTTGATCTCTCGAGCCAATCAAGGTAGATCAGTGTTTCTATCAGTAGAAACTAAAACCACTAACTAATGCATCCCCTCCCTCATCCTGCCTTCCAATGCTTATAGAATGAAATTCTAATTTAGCAACCCAGCTCTCTCCCTGTACAATATCAACTGGAGTCTCTCAACAACCCTATCTCAGTTTGCTAATCACTGTTTGCAAAAGCCATGGGTGTTGAACACTTGCTTATCACATGGTGTTTCCCTGGAACCCTGGAACATGCTCCCATACAAATTCTACTGGCTGGAAAGAAACACAATCTGTTAGTACAAGCACACCTTCTATAACATCCTTGCCCAACAGTTTCGGTTTCCTCCACAGCTCCCAAGCTGTTGTGATACACACAAGGAAACTTCAGTTAGAGTACATTGTAATCACAAAACAGGACAACAGCATCTTGAAGGGTTTAGCCTTGTCGTTGTGTAAGGGCAGGTGTGAAGAGGATGAAAATGGAGCAGAGTGCTGTATCATGTTGAGTGAGAGTAGGAATGAAAAGAAATTCAGATATGACAGGCAAGAGAGACTGAGACCCGTAACAGACTGTCCAAGTTCAAGTTGTGGATGACTAATGAAATACTGAATACCAGAAACCAGGTCTCCTGAATCTTGTTCTACCTTATACGTACTATATCCATATTAGGGTGTACCTGAATTTATTATCTTTTTAACATATTTATATATACTAAATCTTGAGTTTATTATTATTTTTAAATATATTTTTTAGGTTCTCATATAGAATAATAGCTCTCATTTGGATTTTTCATGCATATGTGTCTTTGTACTGTGTTGTAATTTTCTACTCCCACACTGTCTTCCATTTGCCCTCTACCCATCTCTGGCAGGTTTCCTTCTATCCAGGAGGTACTCTTCCTTTCTGATACTTTTAACCTCTCTATTTTTTCACCTCACTAAGATCTTTTCTACCTTTCACATTGATCACCTTTCTAGTTTCATGACCTACAAATACACCTAAACACATACACATTAGTATATAATATTAAAATCAAGTTCTGCATTTGAGAATAAACAGGTGGTATATGTCTTTCTGAATTTGGCTTAAATTAAAGGAAACCAATAGCTGGATTGTCAACAGAAATAACTACCCTAGATTACCATCAACAGGAGAGCAGATAATAAAATATAGTGTGTATACACACACTGGAAATTTACTGAGCTATGAAGAAAAGTGAAATTATGACATTTAAAGGAAGATGGACAGAATTTAAAAAGTATTATATTAATCAAGTTAGCTCAGACTCAGAAAGACAAAAATAATTTGCACATTCTCTTCCATTTCTGAACCCTTGCCTATAAGGCAAGGACATAATAAGCATTTATATAAACTATATATATATATGAGAGACCATGAGAGAGGGGGAAGAGGTGTGGAAAGAGGAGAAAGCAATAGGACACGTAAGTTATGGGGTCAAAGGGGAAGAATGTGAAGGGAAGGGTACAAAGAGCATGAGGTGAAAGGAGAAAATGAATGAACTAAAGTCACTTGGAAATGTCACAGCATAACCTAGTGCCATGTGTTCTGGTTTAAGTATAAAATAAATAACTAGGCCTTTTATTTATATTTATCATGCGAAAGTCAACTTGGTCATTGCCCCTGAACAGTTATTTTACCAGTTGATTGTATGTAACTAGCACAGAAATGACAGGTGAGACTGGCACTTGCAATAGAGAAATGAATCTGAGTTCCATTAAGTTCAGAGGACATATACTAAATATCTGAGAAATTTCACATGCATCAAATAGCATATGATTATGGATAAAAATACCTTTAGACAGACTAGGTGGTGGCGGCACATGCCTTTAATCCCAGCACTCAAGAGGCAGAGCCAGGCAGATCTCTGTGAGTTCCAGGCCAGCCTGGTCTACAGAGTGAGATCTACGACAGGCACCAAAACTGTGCAGAGAAACCCTGTCTCGAAAAAACAAAACAAAACAAAACAAGAAACAAAACAAAACAAACAAACAAATAAAAAACCAACAAAAAACCTTTTTAGACAGGAAGAAATACATCAACTGCTCCTAAGAAGAACTATACAATGGTTCTTTATTGTACAATGGTCTGGACATTTACAAATATTTGTAAGAGTATATGTGTATATATGCTTTGCAAAAGTAATATAAATATTTATTTCCTTATTTTTATTAAGGAATTTTTTTTATTCATTTTACATACCAATCACAGATCCCTCTCCCCTCCCTCCTCCCGACCCTCCTACCCCTCCCACCTTCCACTCCCAACCCATCCCCCCCATTCCCTCCTCCAACGAGGAAGGGTCTCCCATAGAGAGTCCTCAGAGCTGGTATATTCAGTAGAGGCAGGTCCAAGCCCCTCCCCCTGCATCAAGGCTGAGCGAAATGACCCACCATAGGTAGTAGGCTCCAAAAAGCCATTGAAGAATACATTTGTCTGGATTGCATAGGAAGAGGAAACACCTAGACTCTCAACAAATTCACTGAAAGAGTAGTCACTGATAAAATATAATTCTCTCTTCTCTGTGTGTGGGTGTGCGGGTGTTCACATGTGTGTAAATGCATGTGGGCTGCAGGTGTTGAGCTCTGTCCTTTCCTACTTTAATTTCTCAGACAAGATCTCCCATTAAACATGAAGTTTGCCAATTCAGTGAGGCTGGCTACCCAGCAAGTCCTTGGGCTCTGTCTGTCTCTACCTTTCATGAACTGTGGTTTCATATGCATGCCACCAGACGTGGTTTTTTTTTTTTTTTTCTTTTACATGGATGCTGGGGATTGACCTCATGTCTTCACACTAAGCTGGCAACAATTGTATTGACTGAGCAGTCTCTCCAATCTTTTCTGTGCTCGCCTGCTTTCTCTCCCTTCACCTCTACTTCGCCTCTGAACTTCCTTCTTTTTCAGAACAGTCAATTTTTTTAAAACAAAGATTTAGTTTATTCTCTTTTTTTAAAGTTAACTTTCTTTTTATTTATTCTTTGTGTCTTTCATATCATGATTCCTGATTCTACCCAGAATAAAACAAAATAAATTTTAAGAAAAAAAAAAGGGGGGGGGGATTTCATCATCAAGCTGCAGTGTGATACAGTGAGTCACAGAGTAAACCCTTTATCCATAAATTTTTACATGCAGGTGTTCATCACAAAGAATCATTGGTCTGGCTCAAGTCCCTAGGTCTCTGCAGCCCTGGGCCCACAAGACCGACTTCCCTCATTCCCAACCCCTGTGCTTCAGCAGATGACAGATGAGGTGGATGCTGGGGTGGGCCAACACTTAACCCCGGTTCTGGGCCTGGGTAGTACAGGGTTGGTCAGTCTGCCATCACTTCCCTGGCTTCATCTGCAGAGTTAGCTCTCCTGTATTGCCCTGGATAGTTCAGCCCCTGTACGGAAGCAAGGGGTGGGGCCAGTTCCGCTTTCACGTGCTCAGGGTCAGATCTCCCACACCTACACTTTCAGGGCCAGCTCCTGGAGAGGTGCAGCTGGTAACAGGGAGGATCAGCTCCCTTACAAACCACAGCTGGTGGGGGTGGGGTGGGACCGGGGAGTGTAATCTTTCCCTAACCCACACCACCCCATGGCAGGACCTGCCTTTTTTTTTTTTTTTTTTTTTTTTCTGAGTGCTGCAGCTGGTAATGGGAGGGTCGGTTTGGCTTACTTGTCTGTCGCAGGCAAAGGGCTAGGGGTAAGGGGGGTGCATCTCTCCTCAACCCACAGCGCCGCATGGCAGATCAGTTACAGTCATTTTTTAAAGATGTATTTTTATTTTATGTGTATGTGAGCCACATATGAGCCTGGTGCCCAAGGAGGCCAGCAGAGGGCATCTGATCCCTGGGAAGTTAAAGGAAGCTGTGAGCTGCCAAGTAGGTGCTATGAACTGAACCAAGGACTTCTGGAGTAGCAGCAAGTGCTGTTAACCACAGAGCTCTCTCCAGACTTTCCCTTCCCCCTACCCTCCCCACATTATTACTGACAAAACACTACTAAAGGGAGCACTGTTCTTTCTCCTAAATATGTATCTTATGTACCTTGATACTATTTTTTAGCTTTTTACTTAAGATCACTCCAGTAAATAGATATTTTAGAAAAATTTTAAAAAAAAGTTCTAATACAAATTGGTTCCCCATCTGCTGAAATGTACCACAGCTATCTTATCTTCACGTGTCCAATCTGCAAAGAGGGAAAAGATCAGTACAGTATTTAAATATAGGTTTTCCTGGATGTGGCGAGCAACCCATTTCCATTGATTGTAGAAGAATCATTTACTTGATAATTTTAGTGATGAAGAATTTAAGAACAGATGATAAAGCTTAGTATTTTAGTCATAAACATGGATATGCAAACAAAAGTCTGTGTATCTTTAAGCTGTCTAAACAGTAGAAAACATGGTCAGTCTTCAATTACAGTATTCTCTACAATCTGTCTTTGAAGCCTGGAGATGTGTCTTGTCACTCTAAAGGTTACCCTCCTCACTGTTACCTGCATATCTTCTAAGTGCTCCCCAAGGTTGAGCGCCATTTGCCTGCTGTGCTCCCCACTACCCTATGTACAGGCTTCACAGGTTTGTCTCTGACTATTCTTTACTGCTTCAGTCTCACTGATTAGCTGTGATGTCAACAGTCACTCACCCATCATGTCCCTGAGGCACCTAAATAGCTTGGTCCTGCAAAAGGTATTTTGAACATTCCCATCTCTGTTCATTGCCATGTATTTATGTGTAAAACATTCTATGATTCATTAATACTAAAAAATACTATGTCCAAGTACTAAAAGTACCAGATATCTGTTAAATATGGAATTTAAGATATTTAAAAATCATATCTGTGGCACAATTGAATTGTATCATAAAGTTTTAAGCAACTTTGAGTTTATAAAAAAAAATGAGAGAACCAAGTAACCAGGGATAATAGTACTACACCAAGATGAAACTTGGGTTCTGTAACATGAACTATATAATAATAGGACCTATATTCACATAGTAAGAAAAAGGTATCTGATCCCTATATTGCCATAAATGCTCTTTAGAAATTCACTATACAGATTCAGTGTCCAAACTTATGAGAGCAATGTCAATAGCTGTAAAAATCTGATTCAATATTTTACCTACATCATGCTGTTATCACTTTTTGACAGATGCTTAACATATAAATGAATGCTTGTTGCTTCACTTTAGACTTTAAAATAATAAAATATAATTTTCCCAGAAGAGAATAGCTGTATTTGTCTGTTTGGGGTCAGGAAGGACTATCCAATGGTCTTCCCTGTGATTGAAAGGGATGGGCGTGTGTCTGACCATGAATTCATTTTACCTGCTTGGCAAATAATGCTTCAAATAGAGGCTCTCTGCCTTGTTATTTTATGACTCACATTAGAGCTTAAGTTGGATCATCAAGCCAACAGAATTTGCTCAAAGCTCAGAACAGCGTGGGTAGTTCAAAGCCTAGCACAGTCTATTTATAAAGCACACAAAGCACATCCCCATCTTCAGCAAGTGTGAATTCAAGTACAGTAAAATATTGCAGGGGTTGTCAACTACTTCCCACTAAACTATTTTTTTTATGAGATTACTCTTCTTTGCAATAAGCAGAGAAGAGATTTAGCACTTCCTTCTAGATGGAGCAATGGTAGATGAGAGCAAGCACCTAGCTGCATGACATTTGGAACTGTAAGAAATCCCAAAGGGACACAGGTGCAGCTTTACAGTCTGTGATCAAAACAATGTCTGAACAACTCATCACATAACTTGCAAGGACAATTATTGATCAAGATGTTGTTCAAGGATATTTCTAAAGACTAATTCGGAAAGACAAATACATTCATATTTGAATTAGCAAGTTGACAAGCAGCAAGAAAAAGAAGGAACATATAGAAGAATAAATTAATCACAAAAAGAAATAATGGGAGACTTTCTCTCCATGGTTTAATTAGTGGTTCATAATGCAGACAGCATTGCTTCTCCATTCAGTAGTCGTTCCTTTGACTCTTGATGCTATTGCACTTACTGCTGCTTTCTGGTGCTATCCCTCTATCCTAAACTATGTACATCAGTCTTAGGCCACCTAATATATGCAAATATTAGGAATAATGTCTTCAGCATACCACTCACAGGGTGTTCAAAAATGTGGGACTTATTTTTTTACATCATTGGAGGTGTAACATAGGAAAACTATCAATGGAAGTTGTTCTTATAATACAATAGTGTTTTATCTACTATTAAATATAAAAACATACTCTGTTTTAACTAGAATTTCTTCCAGAATATAATTTGTCTCTGGTTTTATGTAGCACATTGATGCATTTCTGACATTCCATAAATCTTTTTGCCGAATACATGTCCTGCATATAATTGCACTGGAATTAATAATCACTATGACTGGATGAGGAGAAAACAGCATGAGACAGGCATGGAGGCTCACACATGTAACATTAGGACTTGGGAGGCTTCAGCAGAGAAATGCTGTGAGTTCAAGGCCAGCCTATAGAGTAAGACTTTGCCTCCAAATATACAAATAATAACAAAAAAAATAACAGTAGTCTCATGTTTACACATCTTTCTAATATTTGATGTTCTTTTAGTTGCTTGCCCTACTTTGAAGGTGAAATTAGTTTGCAACTATGATCAGGACTAAAGAAATATAAATTCTGTTCATTGAAGAGTATGAATACTGAAGAGTAACTCAGTCACTAAGTCACACCAACTGCGGGATGTGACCCCTCTGGGGGTTACATATCAGATATCCTGCATAACAAATATTTACATATGATTCATAACAGTAGCAAAATTACAATTATGAAACAGCAACAAAAGAATCTTATGGCTAGGGGGTCACTACAACATGAGGAACTGTATTAAAGGGTGGCAGCATTAGGAAGTTTAAGAACCACTGACCTAAGGAATGGCTACTTTTACATATTTCTCAACGAAAATATCCTTTTAATGCAATTCATATCATCCAGTGAATTCTTTCTAATATTAGTCTTTCCTTTCTACATGCCCATATATTTATTTGGTTGGAAAAATTCATGGAGCACTTTAGAAAATGTATTGATTCATTGTAATTTTAATGTAAGGTGTTGATATAAATGGAAAGAATCATCAGATGTTCATTTTGGGGCATGCCTGTTAGCTTTTTCTCAAGCAGTTTTGAAAGAATTCATAAGAACATGAGGGTTTAAGTCATTCTGGACAGTTTTCACTTGATAAAATTGACCTTCCCAGACCACATGTACAACAAAATTGCTCATCTTCCTTAGGTATGAAAACAGAACTTGCTTCTCCCATAATAGTTTTCAAGTTATGTCATCTAATTTCAATTCTAACTCATCCTTATATACCACTGGTGGGAAAATAAATTACTGCATCCATCATGGAAAGCAGTATGGGAATTTCCAAAAAAACTTCAATATAGAACTACTGTACAATTTAGCTGCCCTACACATGTGCACATACTCCAGTAGAAAGGAAGTAGCATATATCAGAGACACCTTCAGGATAATATTCAATGCAATACCATTTTTAAGAATCTAACACAGAAAAAACCCAGGTCCCATCCACACATATGTAGAATTATCTATCTTCTATCTATCTATCTATCATCTATCTATCTATCTATCTATCTATCTATCTATCTATCTCATATTACATATACATATATGTGTGTATTCTATATAAATTTAATTAAATTTAATGGGGTATTATCTATGTATAAAATTACATCCTGTCATTTGTAGCAAAATTGCATGAAACTGGGGGAAAAGCATGTTAACTGAAGAAAATAAGGCAAGGCACAGAAAGGCTATTTTAACATATCCCCTCTCACAAGTAGAAACAAGAAATGTAAGTTCACCTGAAAATACAATGGTGATTAGTGTGCACTGGGAAGTGTGACTGGAGCAGGGCAAGGGTGGAGGAAGGGTGGATGGATGTGACCCCTGTGTATTGATGTATGAATGGAAAATCAAAGTGTGTTCCAGCAATCTGTACAATCCATAAATACTAATGTAAAGATACGATTGACCTTTAGGTGAGGTACACAGTATGTATAAAATTTCATTCATAGAGCCGGGGGTGGGGGGGTTGGGGGTGGGGGGGTGGTGCACACCTTTAATTCCAGCACTCGGAAGGCAGAAGAGCCAGGCGGATCTCTGTGAATTTGAGGCCAGCTTGGGCTACAGAGTGAGATCCAGGATAGGCTCCAAAGCTACACAGGGAAACCCTGTCTCGAAAAAAACCAAAATAAATGAATGAATGAATAAATAAATAAATAAATAAATAAACAAATAAATAAGTTTTATCCATAGAATGAGAAAGAAAACAAATTTTCAGTGGCATTTACTCACCATTCTCAGATAGCACTCCATATCCAGGTGAGTTAGGACCATTTTGAAAGGATAATACTTCATGTATCAGTTCTATTGAAACCACATTTTCAACCTCAATATTTTGACCATCTTCCCTATGCAAAACTCTGTGCTAAGTGCTGGAGATCTAGCATTTACATTAATATCAACCAAGCAGCTGCCTTACTGCGTTTATAGACTGGTGAGACAGAATTGTGAGCTATAATAAATGTGGTGGTATTATGTTCCCTGAAATATTGTGCACTCTAATGAGTTTATCTGGGGTCAGAGACAAAACAGCCACAATATTAAACATAGAGGTTAGGCAGGGTAGCACATACCTTTAATCCTAGCATTCCAGAGGCAGAAATCCCTCTGGATCTCTGAGTTCAAGGCCACATTGGAAACTGCCAGGCATGGTGACTCAGGCCTTTAATCCTAAAAAGTGAGCCTTTAATCCCAGGGAGTGATGGCAGAAAGAGAAAGGTATATAAGGTGTGAAAACCAGGAACTAAGCATTTGGCTGGTTAAGCTTTTAGGCTTTGGAGCAGCAGTTCAGCTGAGACCCATTCAGATGAGGACACAGATGCTTCCAGTGTGAGGAAACAGGATCAGCTGAGGAACTGGCGAGGTGAGGCAGCTGTGGCTTGTTCTGCTTCTCTGATCTTCCAGCATTCACCCCAATACCAGGCTCAGGTTTGATCTTATTAATAAGAACTTTTTAAGATTCATGCTACAAATAAGGGACACTTTATGCCAGTGTTAAGTAAAATGAGTCATGCTGCCCTGGTTTTTTTTTTTTTTTTTTTTTTTTTTGGTGCAATTTTTAACACCTTTCCTAATGAACAACACATCCAATAACAGGATTTAGTTTACCAGTGTAAAAGATGTTTATTAATTCAGGAAAATTTGATTTGAATTTTTAAAAAGTACTTCTCACCTAGTGAGGGGAAAAAAAGCACACACATGAACTATCTTTCTATTTTAAGATTATAAATCTCAAAGAGTAGATTTTTAGGATATGTAAAGAACTGAGACTCTTAGACCTGACAAAGTACTGTGTTCTTGGAAGGAAAGAGAAGGGAAGAGAGATAATAAGGCTGCCATCCTCTTGTGTCTTCCTTCATGATAGGACCTTGTTCCCTATACCCAAAGCCTAAGTAGGGATATGTAGAAAAGTTGGCAATTCAGATGCATAGAATTTTCTTTAAATCTATATTATTTCAAATATATAGTCTCTTCCATTTTATCTTCACTCCTGAAGTTACTTTTGCAGCTGAGCAGAATCTAATGAATTGCAAGGTAAACAGAAGTCAAGCTTACCATCTTGGAGCCAGGCCTGACTACTCTCTCACTTTGGTCTCATCAGCATTTATTAAAATTCAAGTTCTGGGCCCTTCATTTTGTCTGTACATTTTCAGCTTTAATTAACAAAATATATGTGTGTATGTGCCAAGAACTGAGATTGTGAATAACCAAAGATGTTGACATTATCCCATGATATACTACTACCACAGAACCTTGGGCTGTTATTTTGATAGTTATGAAACTGATGTGTTGGAAGATGATGAACTGGAGAGATTTTGTGTTGGCCTGTTTTGTCTATTAAGCGTACAATACAGTAATAAGAATATCTGTATTCTTTCTTTGTCTTTCAGTACATTTGGAATCAAAGAAATGGTGTATTAATAAGGCTGTGAGTATATGGAACATTGCTGAAGTGTTCTTCCTGTCATTTGCATCATACTAAAAGTCACCAACAATTAAGCAAGGTAGATAGATCTACAGAGATAGACAGCACAGGCACCCTTCTATTGGGTCTAATATTTTGACATTTCACATTTTAATTTGTTTTTGAGAGAAATACAGCCTCTGATCTATGATTCCCTGCAAGGACATCTCTGTTCATCTAAAATGACCCTCTGGAATTGTGTTCAAGACTTTCTTCTTGGTCAGCATTCTTGTTACAGTAAAGCTGTACTGTATTTCAACAAACCCAAAGCACTTTTTTATTTTTCACATTGTAACATCATTGCAATGGGGATGATATTCCAGTTTACTGAAAGTCTTGGTTTAATTGGAAGTGCATTCCCTTCCTTAGGGTGGAGTGAATATAATACACCTTTCAAGTGAGGATACCTTAGAGATGAAACACGATCGCTCATCTTGGAAGCACTGCAGTTAAAGTAGCAATAAACATGAGAATTATAGTAGGCCATGAAAAAGCACAGTGCATCTCCTCAAAATAAAGATGCAGCATAATCATTTTTCTTCCTGCATGGCAGGCTGACCCAGACACACACTGACCTTTACAGTGCACCTGCACAGACTGGTAGCTCTACACCTCAGAATGTAAGTGCTAAGATCCAACTTTCATGAATAATGCAAGGCCTAGAGTTATTCTACTCTGACTGCTTATTCTCCATTCTTCCAAGCTTCCAGATTATACTCAAATGATGTAACCTTATGATTTGCATTAATTCATGGACTTGAAATGCATCCTCTGTAAGTTTCCTGGGAGACAGTTTAATTTCATTTGTATGCATGTAAATAGCATCAAGAATGGCATAAAAATTAATGAACTATTTACTTCAGTAGCATATTCTTTGTTCCTCAGAGCAAACAAATGTTTATATAAATAAGGTAATCAATATAAAATTAAAACTATAAAGTCTTAAACAATGAAATAATGCTTAATGTGTTCAAAGCACAAGACAATATTTAATGTTGAAAGTGTAAATTAGAGGCTAGGGAGATGGCTCACTGGAGAAAGTGTTTGTCATGCAAGCATGAGGTCCAGAGTCCAGATGCCAAGAAAGCATATACAAGCAGGACAGGTGTGGTGGCTGACTCTAATCTCAGCACTCAGGAGCACAGATAAAATCCTTGGAACATGTTTCAGATAGACTAGATGTATTATGAAGCTCTAGGTGCAGCAAATACTCTTCCTTGATTAATAAAGTAAAGAGCTATTGAGGAAGACCTCCAGCATCCACTCCAGATGTCTAAACACACATACACACACACACACCCTTAAAGAGCTGGCTGTACAAGATGCAAACCATATATGTACACACACATGCACACACACATGCATGTATACATATACACGATCATGACAAAAAAGTAAACTAAAAGAAATCATAAATTGGGAAGAAATAATTACAGTGTGCTGGTTATTCTTCAAGACAATACCTCCTCAACATGAGCCCCATTAAAGTGTCTGGTACCGCTATTGGTTCCAAGAAGCAACCTACTGTTAACCTTAACCAATGAGAAACACCACTAGCTTCAAGGTATATTAGTGATAGTCAACTCCATTCATAAATTCTGATTGAGAAATGCCTTCTAGTACAAATATTTTATATGCTTTATATATGTTAACTATAAGTTCATCAAATAGTGCTTCCTGTCCTTGCAAAGTACTTGAAACTTCTGATATGTGCCAGGATTCAGTAAGAACTGGCCCTGGACACGACAGTCTCATGCCTGATAATTATTCCCACATTGCTCTCACATTGCAGTATTAATTAGAACATATTATTATTTTGTTGAGTACTATTCATATAAAATATATACCATGATTGGGGCTGGAGAGATGGCTCAGAGTTAAGAGCAGTGGCAGCTCTTTCAGAGGTCCTGAGTTCAATTCCCAGCAACCACATGGTGGCTCACAATCATCTGTAATGAGATCTGGTGCCCTCTTCTGGTCATACATGCTGTATATATAATAAATAAATAAATATTTTTTTTAAAAAAAGAAGAATAAAATAAAATATATACCATGATTTCAGGGCCCAGATTGGTCCACAATTTTGATGTTAATGAAGTTGCTGTCATTCAGATTTTTTTTATTTTAAAATATTTCTTCAGTTGTTACACACACACACACACACACACACACACACACACATCTCCAATAAGCATGCACTAAACCTTTCCAACCCAAAAGAAACTGTATTTATTGTTATTTGAAATTTCCTGTGTATGTGTATTAATCATGAATATAGTGCAAACTGGTTCTCACTTTATAATTTGAAATTAATTACATACAATTACATCCCTATTTTTCTTTATGGTTACTTTTAATTAAAAAGGTAATATAAAACTGGAAAAGTCACTATTAAAGCATCACTATTTATAGTAGTGAGTTGTCTGAGCTACATTATCAGTAGTTGCCTTGGGGGCCGAAGGAACGGCTCTGGAAGAGAACCAGAGTTCAGTTCCCAACATCTACATGGTGGCCCATAGCCCTCTCTAACTGCAGTTCCAGGGAATTCTGGCCTCCTGAATGCACATCCAGTCACATGGACAAGGCACTCATACATAAAATAAAAATAATTAAATTAATTCTTAAAAGTTGCTTTTATTTGCGTTTTTGCTATGTTAAATTCTAAAGCCAAACCAACATGAGTTATGTAAGATGCCGCAACTTTAATGATCATAAAATATGATTGAAGAAAGGAAAGAAAGGTGAAAGTAGCTTTGGCTGTTAATATGCAAAATTGTGTATTAACAGTAACAAAGTAACAGACTCCAGCTAATAACACATCCTAGTTCATAGACAGAGAAATCTCAAAAATAACCATGAGGTTTTATTCACACTCCCTGCCAATGACTCTGTATTGTGGTCAATAGGACCAATGTGGAGCATTCATGGGCCAGGACATTTGGCAGAATCTGTAACCTGGAGACTGCTCGAGCATTGCAAGACCATCAGACCTGCTGCTTCTGCCTCCCTCCCACATGGTGCAGTCATAAACTGGCAGCAATCATTAGATAAAATGAATTTTATAAGTGAGGTCCATTTGGCAGTGTTTACAGAGATAGTCACAGGAATATTTCGTGAGAAATACAATAAACTACTTTATTTTAGCACATGCTATTTATAAAATTTGTTATTAAGGACATGTCAGCTTAAAATGTATGGATGTCAATTTAATGTCTTCATACCTTGATTTTCTGATTACAGTTTATATTAGATCTTTTTGACTTAGTTCACAAGATTGTTTTATAGAAAAAAAATTGCTACACTAAATATCAAATCAATTATACAAAACTTCAAATATTTTTTCAATAATAAAACCATGACTTAGAACAGAAGACCAGTCTTTGTTTCTAAATAATTAATTCATGTGACAGCATCATAATGTATCCAGAAATGCAATGATGATTCTATTTTAAAATGTTAAGTTGTATTTTACCATTTTAGTGAGGGAAAATGATCTGTCAAACCAAGTGACCACGTATTACAGCATGAAATTATCTCTTAGAGAAACATTTATTTTTGAAGAATACACAGAGGATTCTAGGTAAGATACTGGTATCTGAAAAAATGTTCAGTACCCTTAGCCATCAGGGAAATGTAAATTAAAATTGCTTTGAGATCCCATCTCATCCCACTTAGTATGGCTATTGTCAAGAAAAGGAAGCACAACAAAGGTTGAGGATGTAGGGGCAGAGGAAGGTTTACATAGTGTTGCTAGGAATTTAAACTGATGCAGCCTCTATAGAAGCCAGTAGAAAAACATGGAAAGACTAAGCCAGCTACATCACTCCGGGGTACATACCTTACATACCTGCAAGACTTTAAGTCAACCTACCATAGAGATGCTTACACATCCATGTTTGATATTGCGTTATTCACATTAGCTAAGGGAATGAATGGGATCACCTTAGATATTGAGTAATAGCTACATGAATAAAGAAAATGAGGTACAGGTGCACACAGAATTGTTTTAGACATAAAAATGTAATTGTGGAATTTGTCAGAAAATGTATAAACCAGAGATGATTAGGGCAGAGAAAATAAACCAACTGCAGGAAAACAGCTGCCATGTTTTGCCTTATATATGGAATCTAGAGTGTGTGTGTGTGTGTGTGTGTGTGTGTGTGTGTGTGTGTGTGTGTGTGTGTGTGTGTGTGTACTGTGTATAGTGCATGTGTGGTGTGTGTGTATGGTGCATGGTGTGTGTGTGTGTATGGTGCCTATGTAGTGTGGTATGTGTGTGTGTGTGTGTGGTGTGTACTTTAGAATGAAAGTAGAATGAGACCATGAGGAAGAAAGAAGGTCTCTTAAAGTCTTAAAGGAGGGGTAAGGAGGCAAGAGAGATGAAGAGAGTTCATATGATCTGAAAGCAGAAGGGAGAATTATTTTAGGGGAGGAAGGAGATCAGCAAGAAAGGAACAGAAAGAATGGGGAAGAGCAGTGGGAGAGGGGAATGGAAAAGAAAAAATTGTATAATGACATACAAACATATGAAAATGTCAAAACGAAATACGTCACTTCATATGCTTACCCAAATACTCTTCAAAAGAAGACCAAAGGGTCTCAAATATTTGGTAGGATATATATGCTAAGAAACATTTCTTTCACTCCAATTGCAATGGATTATGAGAGGATTTCAATTTAAACAAGGACAACCTATAACCTATGGTAGCAATATAACCAAGCATCTACTGGTACCCCAAATATAAACACGTCTAAGGCATTTAACAATGGAATGTGGTGATCTTTTCAAGAATTTGAAATTCTAATTAAAAAAAGAAAACTTTGATCACTAAATCTAGAATATAATTTTTTACACCATATATATGGTATTTTTGCAATTCTCATGCTGACATGAACTATTTCAATCTTACTAAGGAACTTATAATTTCCAACTATCAAAGAAAATATTTTGTTGATAGGAAAGCAATCTGCTTATTTAGAAATACCATGACATTTAAGATTTTAGTATGAGGGGGCATTGTAGGCTACAGTCAACAATGTTGAATAAATTTTGTTGAATGTCATATTTTGAGAAACCTTTGGGGGCTGGATAAATGGCTCAGCAGTTAAGAGCACTGGATGCTATTCTAGAGCATCTGGGTTCAATTCTCAATACACACATGAAGGCACAAAACCATTTGCAAGGCCAATTTTAAGGTATCCAAGGCATTTTTTCTGGCCTCTGAGGACACCAAACATGCAAGTTGTATACGGACATACATGCAGGCAAAGCATCCACACACAATTCAAACAAGCAAACAAAAACCCTTCTTTGTTCACTAAATACTCTTATTAATAGACCCAAGCTTTATCATTTAGTAGAAATCAACACAAGATACCAGGTCAACATAGAAATGAAGAAAGAAAAAATAAATGGAAAAGGCACTAAAACAACCACACACTTAACAAACCCCACCTGTCAGTATCACTGTTCTCCTCTAGAGCTAACCATCCTTTGCTTCAAATTTTCTCAGCATGGAAGCATTTAGTGCCTACACTTAGATTTTTCTCTGATGTATGAAGTTTATAATGGAATGTGAAACCCTCTCATCTATCAAGATTGCCAACTAATTCGTTGGAAAATCAAAACAAATTCAAGTGAGTATGTTTGGTACTTGATTCCAACAGTAAATTTTATGAATGCTCTGTTAAAATAATAGTAATAATGGATGACAGAAAACGTGTACATTCAGGCGATTGTATTGGAGGATTTTGTTTTCTATAATGAATCTGTGGAGTGCCTAGTAACTACTAAAACATCAAGCCAAAATAACTCTTAGAAGAGATTTATAGATATGATCATTTTTGCAATTTGTGCAGTGAATAAATACATTTCATTCTATGCCTTTATGGCAAGAAGAGCTGTTGGTGACTTGGACAGAACTGAAATCTACAAAGGGCTATTTCATCTAGGTCAGCCTGCACGTTCATCACATTTAAATTGCATTTTCTTTAAAATGCTGTCTATGGTAGAACTAGTCTAAGGAATGAAGGATTTGTTTCTTTAGCAAATTCATGTCACCAGGCTTTGCTCCTTACCTAAGCTTTTTAGTTGACCTCTCTGCAATATCTTAGGTAGGCAAGAATTATTACCTCTATTTTTATTTCTCATAAAAGCTTAGCTTACTTACATAGTTCAGTCAAGAAGAATGATCTCCACTGGTCTCCAATGCCGGGGTGTCAGCTATTACCTCTCCAGATCCAGGCATTTCTCTGAGAGAGCTCTTGTCACTTTGTTTTACAACCTACCACTACTTATCCTTGATGTTAACCATAGACATCAAACCTCTCAACTTCACATCCCCTGGAGCATTCAGAGGCCTTTGGAACAGGGTTCTAGTCTCTCTCATCTTTGGAGCCAGCTTTGTAGAGAGGAGAGCCTGCTACATGGGAAGTATCCAGCAAATATCAATAGACTAACCAAATTGCCTTTCTCCACCCTATGCTTTTCTTCCAGAAAACTACAAATCAAAACTTTGAGCTTCCTTTGCTAAGCTGGCCCTTCATCATGTTAGTTTCTAACAGCAAAAACTAAGATGGGCATTGGGTTCACATGCAAACATGCCATCAGACAAACTGAAGAGTGAATCTTAATTTTTTTGGAAGCTCATTGAAGCTCATTACAATGCTAAAGAGGACTATCACAGTTCATGGGAATGAATCTATTTCCACAATGACACTGACCAGAGACACTGTCCAGATGGGCTTATGCAAGGTCTGGATTGTCATCTATATGGAGGGAGGCCATATATAAGAGTAAAGAGATTTAATGCTTCCTGCTAAAAGAATAAAATTGTTACCGCTGGTTTTAATTTAACGTGAGGACTGGGCATAGCTTATTAGGGTGACACCTTGGGCAGGCCATTAGAAATGCGAGGAGGAAGCAATGGCAAGCATGCTTTTCTTCCTGCTGTGAGTATAGAGGCTGCTGGGTCCTGGAAAAAACACAGCCATGCCCTACTACTTGTTTATAGAGCAGCTGCACAAGACCTACAGTAAAGTGGCAATTTATGTCTAGATCCCTCTTGAGCTGGCAAGTGACCAGAAATGTTTCTTCCCAGAGGCAGAACTAAGAGAAAAAACAAAATCTTTCCTTCCACACAAGGTAGTAAATATTTGAGGATGTTTAGAAGCAAATTGATTTTTTTTAACCAAACAAAAACACACAGCCTTTCTATGCACTGTTCAGGGTCCCCTGAGGTACACGAGAAAGCTAGAGCATGCTATATCGAACTCTGAGATGGAAAAAACTCTTACTCTATCTCCCTCCAAACTGAGATTCATTTCAGGAAGCCCCTCGGGTAGAAGATTCAAATTCAGTGCCAGTATCACCCAAGGACAAGCGACCCTTTTCTCAGGAGGAGACTTCCCACAATTCTGTGGTCTTTGGGGAAGAAACGGGGATGACTCCAAGCAATCTGATACCCTTTCTGAAATTTTTATGTGGTCAAGAAAAGTTTGTTTTATTATCCACTGCGGTGTTGTGAGAGGGTCCCTGATTGATGTTCTTTACTACAATTAGCTTCCTGCCCAACCATAATATGTCTCACCTGCAGCACTGTCATATTGGGAAAGGAATTAAATTCTTTCGTATTTCTGGAATAGCATAAAAACTACTTGCAATCTCATCCTTCACCCCAAATGGACAGTTATCAGTATAATGAAAGGACAGAACATGGCATAAAGGATGTCCTCTGAAAAATACTAGAATATAAAACTTTATGAGTCATAAATAGAATTTATATGCCTGTAACACTGTAGAGAACATATCCTGGATGTAGATCATTCTGAAAACACTGATTGCCAACATTACTACCTCCTGGCCTTCCAGTTCGTCTGTGGTGTCGCTGTCATCAACAGCCAAAGCAAACCATTAAAAGCTCCGTTTCAAGGATAAGGAGTAAGCAAATGGGACGCGGATGAAATGACTGCGTATGTTCCTGTGTACTTCAGAACAGAAACAGATGAGCCCTAAGCTAGTGACCACAGTATGTACCTATCATGCCAGCTATTCAGGAAGCTGAGGAAGGAGGATGCTTTGAGACCTTGCATTTGGGATAAGTCTGGGTAACATAGGAGGATCCTGTTTCTCTCACGCAAAAATGTACTTTTCAACACACAATCCTTCCATTTGGATTCCTTTGTATGCATCAAATCAGTTTGCCACAAAATCATCTATTATTATATCGCCATTTATTAATTATCATGACACAATCAGAGTAATCTGCATAGTGTAACTCTGATAGGAAAAACGATATACATAGGAAGAAATAAAACCTTCATGCCTTCAGAATTCTACTAAGAAAATTAGTAGCAGAAAATGGTACAGTGATCAGATGACATTTTGTATGCTATGTTTGTTATATACTTTATCTAACTTCATTTCCATTCTGTCTACAAGATTGGCATATTACTATACTTGCTGTATCAGATAGGAAAAGAAATGTCTAGAGCTTTCATACTATTTCTTGTGGCTCTCAATGTTGGACACCTGGTAGACTTGGGCATTATCCCTCATTAGTAGCATTCAGACTATGGGCCCTTAATTGTTTAGCTATGTAATTTAGTATAGAAATAGGAAAAAAAAATGAACCCATTAATCGCTCCCATAGGAAAAATACAGCAACAAGGGACAGTGACTATCTGGGGGAGTATTAGTCCTCCTCTTTAACCATTTGGATTATTGTGATTGCATCAGTCTGGTTTGGTTTATTAGTCCACTTTTGCCAGCTACTAACAGATGCAACCAACCTACTCTAAAAGTCCCATTAAACAAAGCAGTCAGTTTTAAATACTTATATATTGATTCTAAAATATCATCATATTCACCAGGTGTGGTGGTGCACACCTTTAATACCACCATGCCAGATACAGAGGCAGAGACAGGTATATCTCTGTCAGCTCCAGGCCAGCCTGATCTAAATAGCTGGTGAGTTCCAGGACAGGCAGGGCTACACAGAGAAATCCCATCTCAAAAGAAAGTTATTAAACTCAATAATGGCTGAAACTTAATACCTATTTGCCCCAATTTTGATGGTTGTTATCATATGATTTATGTTCATTTATTTCTCTTCAGATCCAGCCATCATTCCATATCTCCTGTAATTCATTCTTTACTTTCCAATTTTGCATATTTTAATCGTGGTCTTAATTTTTAACATTTTTTTTTCATTCTTAAATTGAGTGTAAAATCAACTTCCAGCTACACAAAACTGCCTCCATCTTTATTTGTCCCTTCCCCCTCCTCCCAACTATAATATGCAAATAGTTTTGTTTACATAAAGTGTGATTTTGCTTCCTTCCTCTGTGATATTGATCATTATGTCTTAGCAGGAAAAGAACCCAAAAAGATGTGAAAGTGAGAATACAGATTAGCTCAGCCTCCTCCAGGTTCCCCTTTTCATGGCTGTCCATACCACACAACGTCCAAAAAGTTTCCTTGTGTTCTGCTGCTTCCTCCTTCATAATATGGAAAAAAAGGATAAACTTGATAATAAAACATGATAGCAGACACTGTGTTATGTGTGCATGTGTGTGTGTGCATCTGTATATGTGGGTGTGCATTAGTATGTATGCTAACAAATGCATTCTTGCAGGGGCATTTTTACATGTGGGCACATGTATGTGGAGGTCATAGTTCAACCTAAAATATTGTTCCATGGGATGCTAGTTCCATGGTTTTCAGAGACAGGTTCTGTTACAGGGACCTAAGGCCTAGTTTAAGATGGCTTGCCACTGACTCCAGGAACCCACTTGTCTGCTAGGTTATAAGTGCAATCTGCTATGCCTGTCTGTTTTTATTTGTTTGCTTGTTCATTTGTGGGTTCTAAGGTTGGATCTTAGGTCCTTATATCTGCACAATAAGTGTTTTATAAATTGAGTTATTTCCCAGACACATTACCTCAAACTTCAGAAGAAAAAAAGTCAACTCAAGCTATATAAATATTTTCTATACTCTTTGAATTTTCTTTGTGATCGTGGAGATATCTTGAGATAGAAAATTTCCAGTAGGCATTTGAGTCACCATTTTATTTTACCACCAGGTGTAACATGGAAGAGTTTCTTCCTGTTGTTGGGGAATCCTCTTGTACTCCGTGTTTTCATCCTTAATTATACTTCTAACCAAGTTTTGCACCCACACTTTAGACTTCATTTAGTATTTGCTAACTCTTAGTGTTAGAATTCCTAGCTATTCTTCTCAGATACATGAACGCTTGTGCACTGTCCAGTAGCCAGGCAAGATGCTTAGTCATCCTAAGGCCTTAGGTCCTATTTAATCCCTGTGCTGTGTGATTGTGTAATCTACTTGCATGCTTGGTGTAGCTATATAGACCCATATGGGCATGTTCAAGGGGAGCTATAAAATCAGATACAGCTATTCCTTCTTTTTCTTCCTACTCAAATATTCCATAGGCCTATACACACCCTTTCTATTCCCTTCCCTTGATAAACTCTTATAGTGGGTTTTGTTGTCCCTCATGGCTTCTCTCGCATGGTAAACAGTGCCACTTAATAAATATTATTGTGCTGCTTAATAAATAACACTTAGTCATTGTTCTATTGCTGTGAAGAAATACCATGACAGGATGAATCTTATAAAAGGAAGCAATTAATTGGGGGCTTGCTTACAGTTTCAAAGGCTTAGTCCCTTATTGTCACGGTGGTGAGCATGGCAGCATGCAGTAGCTGAGAGCTACATTCTGATACACAGAGAGCAAAGAGAAATAGAGAGAGCCATAGAGCCTTGCCTTGGCTTTTAAGACCTCCTCCAACAAGGCAACACGTACTCCAACAAATTCTCAAACTTTTGAAACCTCAAAGTCCACTCTCCTAATGTCACACCCTAAACAAAGCCACATCTACTCCAATAGGCCATACCTCTTAATCCTTCCCTCACAGCTGATAAACTAAGGACTAAGCAAACAAATATATGAATATACGGGGTGGCATTCTCCTTCAAGCCTTAACATTCTACCCCCTAACCCCCATAGACTTGTAGCCATATCATAATACAACATGCATTCAGTGAAACTTCAAAAGTCACTATAGTCTTTCAGTTTTAAGACTGTTTCAAAGTCTAAAAGTCTTCTCTGAGACTCAAGGCAATCTCTTAAATGTGACCCCTTATAAAATTAAATTCCATTTGAATATCACATACTTCCAATATACAGTGGCACAGAATATACATTAGTATTCCAAAAGGGAGGGAAAGGAACATGATGAAGAAACACTGGACCAAAGCAAGAACGAAAACCAGCAAGAGAAACTCAAAATTCTGCATCTCTGTATCTAATGTCAAAGGGCTCTTGAGATCTCCAACTCCTTTAAGCTTTCTTCACTACAACACATTTCTTACTCTTGGGCTGGTTCCACACCAGGTCTGTGGATCTTCTAGGTAGATATCCTAAGGCTCTGGCATCTCTAACATGCATGTTGGGATCTCCAACGCAATCCAAACTTCACCTTCACAGCTTCAGGCTTCCAAACAGAGACAATCCTGACACATTCTTGGCCTCATCAGTTTTTCTTAGCCAAGAAGGCAAATTCCACAACCCCTTTCTTTTATCCTTGACTCTAAAGAGTGTGGTTGAAGAGGCCAAGTTCTTCCACTTGCTGGGACTGCAATCTATGTTTCCATAAGCTTTCAGATGCTAACAGTTTTCGTGGCTCCTCAAGCTTTCATTTAATCCCTTTTCACAGTTTAGCTAGGAGGGGTCTTGCCTTGAGGTCACCAATCTCTTTATTCCATTTGGCATCATCAAGCTTTTCTTTAAACATTTTATCTTCTTGAGCACTGGAACTTCTGTTTTCTACATTACATTTCTTGGTACTTCATTTTTCCTCAAATTGCACGTTTTGTAATTTCCCTTATTCTGCTTGTTTCATTTTACTACAGATCTACATAAGAGTAATTATTAATAACCACATGATACAGTAAAGACTACGGTGTCTTGAAATTTCCTCTGTCATTAATCCAACAGTGTTCAATTTAGCCTCTGGCAAATTTTTAGGACAAGGGAAAAAAGCAGCCATATTCATTGCCAAAATATCACAAGAATGGTCTCTAAGCAAGTTGCTAATATTCTGCCTCTCTGAAACTTCTTGAGCTGAGCCCATATTGCTCTCAGCATTACTATCTTTTAAGTTGTTATTAGGATCTCCCTTTAAGCCCTGCATAAAGTATTCAATTGCTTCTCTAGTTCAGAATCCCAAAGTCTTCTCCATTCCTCCAAACAGCATGGTCAAGCCGGTAACAGCAATACTCCACTCCTGGTACCAACCTCTGTTTTAGTCACTGTCCTGATGCTGTGAAGAGACATCCTGACCAAGGCAGCTCTTTCTTTCTTTCTTTCTTTCTTTCTTTCTTTCTTTCTTTCTTTCTTTCTTTCTTTCTTTTTTAAAAAAAGATTTATCTATCTATCTATTTATCTATCTATCTATCTATCTATCTATTTACTATGTATACAGCATATGTTCCAGCAGGCCAGAAGAGGGCACCAGATCTCATTAGGTGGTTGTGAGCCACCATGTCATTGCTAGGAATTGAACTCAGGACCTCTGGAAGAGCAGCCAGTGCTCTTAACCTCTGAGCCATCTCTCCAGCCACATGGCAACTCTTTAAAAAGAAAGTTCAATGTTCTGAAACTGATGAAGTGCTTGCCAAATTGTAGCCAATAATGAGTAAAACTTGTGGACACCAGTCACATTAGAAGATATTTAACAAAGGTCAGTATTGAGACCCCAGGTCATGAACATAGTATATATTTCATAACCCTCAAGTTTAGATATCAGCAATATGGCTGATAATTGGTGTATGTGCTCTGACTCTTTTACTGACTGGCCACATCCCTTATTCTCTCCCCATCTTTTCAAGCTTTCTGTTATTTCAGATACAACAGTACTGAAATGAGGACAGTTAATGACCCTCTTTCGGCCTCTTATTGTTCAATTGAGAGTAAAAATTGCACATCCATAATTTTAACTCAAAATCTAGAAATGATCCACTTATGTAAGTATGGGAAATCAAGAGTGAGACAGGTCAGTAGATAGGCATTTTGAGTCAGTTTGCCAAGTGGTAAATGAAAAAAAAGCATTATTGAAGGAAATTTAACTTACGACTCCACAGAATACATGAATGAGAAGAAAGCACAAAGCCATGTTGCTGATAAGAAGGAAGTTTTAGTCATCTAGACAGAATAGCAATCATGTTCTCCTAAATCACAATAAACCACAACCTAACCCAAAGTGATACCTTAACTCTTACCCCATGAAGACAGAAAAATTTTTAAAAAAAGCTTCAGAAGTCTAAAACTAGTAAACAGTGATTTATCAACTTACACAAACATCAACAAAAACGTTTCAACAGTAAAGGAGCACAAGGCACAGTGGCCACTGCTGATATGAGCTTCAGCAATTATTCAGATCTATCTATGACAACTGGTAAAACATCATGTTACACAATGGATGTTCAGTATAGATGAATCAGACCTATCTGACCTTGTACAATGATGCCTTCTGGGGCTCTCTTTGATAGAAGTCAAACTATGGCTTCAGCACTTTGAAAACGCAGACTGCTTTACTTGCTAAGGGCTAATATAGCTGGTCACTACCAAGCAAATGGTAACTTAGCATTCTGAAAAGTTCTAGGGTCCTTCATAATTATGATAAATCAATTTTCCCCATGCTCTACCTATGGAAAAGCAAAGCTGAATGACAGCACATGTGTTTATAATGTGGTTTACTGAATATTGTATACCCATTGTTGAGATCTATTGCTCAGAAGAAAAAATTTGTGCAAAATACTCTGTGTCTTAGTCATTAGTCTATTTCTGTGAAGACACAAAATGACCAAGGGGACCCTTAAAAAAGAAAATATTTAACTCTGGCTTGCTTACAGTTTCAGAGGCTTAGTCCATTATTATCATGGCAGGAAGTATAGAGGCATGGGGCTGGAGAAGTCACTGAGAGTTCTACATCTGGATCCCTGGGCAACAGGAAGAGGGACTGTGTCCAGCATGGACTTTTAAAACCTCAAAGCTCACCCCCCAGTGACAGATTTCCTCTGACAAGGCTACACATTCTAATCCATTTCAAGTAGTATCACTTCCTGATGACTAAATATCCAAAAACATAAGCCTATGGGGCCATTCTTTTTCAAACCACCACACTAAGGTTCATTGACAATGCACCTTCTTATCTAAGAGCTCCAATGATGATTTTACAATGAGATGGTTGCTATTTTTGTGCCACGGCACACTATGTATTCTGCAGTCGACAAAACAAGGAATCCTTTCACGTTTCAAGTTTATTATTTAAAGAACACATATAAGCCTATAGCTGAAATACATAATGATTTCTTTCAACCATCTGGGAAAGAAGATTGAAAACCTGGAAAAGATACATAATACTGGATACCTTTAAGAATAATTAATATTCATGGAAGGCAGTGTATATGCTAACATTAAAAGGGGTTTGGAAAATGTTGCTTTCAATTAATTTATCACCCATAGGGATTCAAGAATCCAGTGGAGGACTTAACTGCACACAAGTTAAAAAATGTCAGAAAATTAGCATTAGAAACATGCAAGTGAACTGCAATATGAAAATGAAATTGTCATGGATATCAGAATGCTTCTTAGAAATGAAAGAATGTTTCTAGAGCTAGAGTCCAATCCTGGTGAAGAAACTGTGAAGAATGAAGCAATGATTGGGTGGAACACACTACATAAACAGTTGATAATACCACTGTCTAACTAGAGAAGACTGGCTTTAATTTTAAAGCAATTCTTTAAAGTAAGAGCTCTCAAATAGCACTATCTATACTATACTAACTTTTTGTAAAAAGCACAGTCAATAAATTTTTCAAACTTCCTTGCCATCTTATTTTCAGACATTTCTATAGCCACTTATCCCTCCTCAGTCACCACCCTATTTAATCAGCAGCCTTTAACACAAAGGAAATATGCTCACTAGTAAAAAGATTAGGACTTACAAGGACTCAAGTGAACATAAGAATTATTTAACAACACAAATTTAAAAAATAAGAAATATAACTCCCTCCCCATTCTCCCAACTCTGTTCCTGATCCAGCTGGTACCTCCCACTCCCCTAAGCTCTCTTTCCTCTAAACCTTGCCCTCCATTACCCCACCCCACCCACAGTTTGCTCATATAGATCTCATCCATTTCTCTGTCGTTGGGTGATCCCTGTATCTTTCTCAGGGTCCTCTTTAATAGGTAGCCACCCTGGAGTTGTGAGCTGCAGTCTGGTTATCCTTTGCTTTACATCTAATATCTACTTATGAGTGAGTACATACCATGTTTGTCCTTCTGAGTCTGGGTCACCTCACTCAGGATGATTTTTTTTTCTAGTTCCATCCACTTGCTTGCAAACCTCATCATGTCATTGTTTTTCTCTGCTGAGTAGTAGTACTTCATTGTATATATGTACCACATTTTCTTTATCCATTCTTCAGTTGAAGGGCATCTAGGTTGTTTTCAGGTTCTGGCTATTACAAACAATGCTGCTATAAACATAGCTGAGCAAATGCCCTTGTGGTATGATTGAGCATTCCTTGGGTATATGCCCAAGAGTGGTATAGCTGGGTCTTGAGCGAGTTTGATTCGCAATTTTCTAAGGAAATGCCATATTGATTTCCAAAATGGCTGTACAAGTTTGCATTTCCACCAACAGTGGATGAGTGTTCACCCCTGCTCCCCATCCTCTCCAACATAAACTGTCTTAAGTGTTTTTGATCTTAGCCATTCTGATGGGTGCAAGATGGGATCTCAGAGTCATTTGGATTTGCATTTCCCTGATGATTAAGGATGTTGAGCAATTCCTTAAATGTCTTTTAGCCATTTGAGCTTCCTCTGTTGATAATTCTCTGTTTAGCTCTATAGCCCATTTTTTAATTGGACTGTTGGGTATTTTGATGTCTAATTTCTTGAGCTCTTTATATATTCTGGATATCAGCCCTCTGTCAGATGTGGGCTTGGTGAAGATCTTTTCCCATTCTATAGGCTGTCATTTTCTTATTGACTGTATCCTTTGTCCTACAAAAATGTCTCAGTTTCAACAGGTCCCATTTATTAACTGTTTCACTCAATGTCTGTGCTACTGGTGTTATATTTAGGAAGTGATCTCTGGTGCCAATGCATTCAAGACTACTTCCTACTTTCTCTTCTATCAGGTTCAGAGTAACTGGATCTATGTTGAGGTCTTTGATCCACTTGGACTTAAGGTTTGTGCATGGTGACAGATACAGATCTATTTGCAGTCTTCTACATGTTGACATCCAGTTATGCCAGCACCATTTGTTGAAGATGCTTTCTTTTTTCCATTGTACAGTTTTGACTTCATTGTCGAAAATCATATTTTCATAGGTGTTCAGATTAATGTTGGGATCTTCTGTTCAGTTCCATTGGTCCACATGTTGGTTTTTATGCCAGTACCAAGCTATTTTTATTAATGTAGCTCTATAGTTGAGCTTGAAGTCAGGGATCATGATGCCTCCAGGGGTTGTTTTATTTTATAGGATTCTTTTGGCTATCCAGGGTTTTTTGTTTTTCCATATGAAATTGAGTATTGTTCTTTCCATATCTGTGAAGAATTGTGTTGGGATTTTGATGGGGATTGCATTGAATCTGTAGATTGTTTTTGGAAAGATTGCCATTTTTACTATGTTAATCCTACCTATCCATGAGCATAGGAGATCTTTCCATTTTCTGACATCTTTAATTTTTTTCTTCGGGGACTTAAAGTTCTTGTCATAGAGGTCCTTTGTTTGTTTAGTTAGAGTTACTCCAAGGTATTTTATGTCATTTGTGGCTATTGTAAAGCGTTATATATCTCTGATTTCTTTCTCAGCCCCTTTGTCATTTGTATATATGAGGGCTATAGTTTTTTGTTTGTTTGTTTGTTTGTTTGTTTGTTTTTAGTTTATCTTATATCCTGCTACATTGCTGAAGGTGTTCATAAGCTGTATGAGTTCCTTGGTGGAATTTTTGGGGTCACTTATGTATACTACCACATCATTTGCAAATAGAAAAAGCTTGACTTCTTCCTTTCCAATTTGTATCCCCTTGATCTCCTTATGTTGTCTTACTACTCTGGCTAGAACTTCAAGTACTAAATTCAATAAGTATGGGAGAGCAGATAGCCTTGTCTTGTTCCTGATTTTAGTGGAACCACTTTGAATTTCTCTCCATTTACTTTAATGTTGGCTGTTGGCTTTCTATAAATTGCATTTATTATGTTTAGGTGTGTTCCCTGTATTCCTGATCTCTCCAAGACCTTTATCATGAAGGGGTGTTGGATTTTTTAGAACAGCGAGGGAGATAACCATGATGAATGAAGACCCCAGGGGAATAGGAAGAAGCAGAGTTCCAGAGAAGTCCCCAGAAATCCACAAAGATACTTCCACTGTAGACTACTGGCAATGGTCAAGAGAGTGCTTGAGCTGACCTGCTCTGGTTATGTGATGGCCAAACACCCTGGCTGTCATGATAAAACTCATCTAGTGTCTGATGGAAGCGGATGCAGAGATCAACAGCTGAGCCCCAGGTGGAGCTCCGGGAGTCCAATCAGCAAGAGAGAGGAGGGATTGTATGAGTGAGAGATACTGAGACCATGATTGGAAAAAGCATAGGGACAAATAGCCAAACTAGTGGAAACGCATGAACTGTGAACTAATGGCAGAGGAACCCCCATGGAATTGGACCAGGCCCTTTGGATATGTGGGAGAGTAAATTAACTTGAACTGTTTGGGAGGCCTCATGGTAGTGGAGCCAGGACCTGTCCTTGGTGCAAGGGCTGGCTTTTTGGAGCCTGGGGCCTATGCTGGGACGCTTTGCTCAGCCTTGGTGTAGGGAAGAGGGGACTGGACCTGCCTTGGCTAAGTCTACCAGGCTGGGCTGATTCCCCAGAGGAGACCTTGCCTTGGAGGAGGTGGGAATGGGGGATTGATGAAGGGGGAAGGTCTAGGGGGTGGGAGGAGGGAGCATGGGGGAACCGTGGCTGATATGTGAAATTGATTTAATTATAAAATACATACACACACACACACACGTGTGTGTGTGTGTGTGTGTGTGTGTGTGTGTGTGTGTATTAAGAAATGTGCACTGCTTTAGCTCTAATGTTATTGAAAACTTAATATAAACTACAGAATAGTGGGAAGACAGCTTTTATATGCACTCCAAAGCATAAAAGAAAAAAGAGAAAGAAATCATGTAACATGCTTTAGTGTGGATTTTCCTTACCCTTCCCTGTCATGGGTGGGAACCAATCCTAAAATATTTCTGAGGAATGCATGAACTTCGAAGTGGCTATGATTCAGCTTTTGAATCCAGTAACACTAGGCATACAAAAGGTATGGAATGTTAGGGACAGGCACAGAAGTTAATGGAAGTGTGGAGAAAGAAGAGCCACTGTCACTGTCAAAGCCAAAGCCTTAGTTCCTATAGCAAAACTGCACAGCAGCCCCGAGAAAGCCAGCATTTCCACAGCACTCTATCCATAACAGCTCACCTTCAAAACTTGGTTTCACCTCCTAATTTTATCTAAAATAATGTACTGCTCAAACTTTTTGAGGCTGGCACTTAATATTTTCATGATGAAATTAAATTGAAATTGTTGTAAATAGTACATAATAAAACCCTTACTATTTTAGAATATCCCACTATATAATTTTAGTAAATATAAAGTAACCTAAAATTTATAGATAATTATATGGACAATATTTCAACAGGCAAAACCTTTACATCAGTCTTCCTTGCTCCTTTTAAATCCTTTTTATATTTCCATCTCCAGTGAATTGTATCAAAATATACACATTTAATGTTTAAATATGTTCACCAATCAGATAACTCTGCAGTAAAAATGAGTCAATGTGATATTTTTAAATTCTCTAAGATCATACAACTCTACATGTTAAAAACATTTCTGAGTTGAGTTACAGTTACAATTAGGAGGAGAGAATAATTAAGTGAATATTTAAAATTATAATTTTGTTTAATATTATTATAGATTGTGGGAAATTAATCTCTTAATGATATTAATGGAATTGGCTTTTCCCACATCTGTTTCACATATTTTGTGCATGATTATTACTTATTAAGATAAGGAGTCAGAGCCCAGCATCAATCCTGTTTGGTTTTTATTGCTACTACTATGGACATTCATTGTTCACATAAATAAATAGGAATGGAACAAATTCATTTCATTACAGCATATCACCCAAGCATTGACCTCCTTTCCAGCTATATGACAAGAGTCACTGATCCTTCATCAAAAATTATTTTAATCATAGATTGGCTGACAACTCCATTAGGTTGCTCTGTAATTTTCCTTGAAGTAGAGAATTATAAACCACCTGACTTGTAGATGGATTTCTTACTATTTGTCAGAGTCATCTATTTGTCAATACTACAACCAAATAATAAATCTGCATCTCACTCTTTCCCTGTCCCTCTCTCTCCCCCTCTTCCTCTATCTACCCCCTTTCCCCCTCTCTTTTGCTCTCCCTCCCCTCTCCTTCAAAGCTATTGAAGGTCACAGTGAGAAATCCTCGTAAATATCCAGGAATATGCACACACTTTAAATTCAACCACACAAGTGCATAGTAGTAATTTTAGATTATATCTATATCCATTAACTTCTACTAAATATGTTATAATACTGTAACAAATCAAAGAATAGATCTGAATTAAACCCAATTATCTGAACGACCTCTCAAAGATCTTACTAATAGAAGCAAATAAACACACACAGACACACTTCATAAGTCTTTAGTAATTTAGTCCAATTTTAATAGGCCTATTCAGGGATCTTCCAAGAGAATACCAGGATTTATTTCCTCAGCAAGATTTTCTTAGCCAGACAAGTAATATCCCTAGATCAGTCACTTATAGCAGTGGTTCTCAACCTGTCTTGACCCCTTTGTGGGTCAAATGACCCTTTCACAGTGGTCACACGTCAGATATCCTGTACATCAGATGCTTACATTACAATTCATAGCAGTAACAACATTATAGCTATGAAGTAGCAACAATAGAATTCTATCTATGGTTGAGGGTCACCACAGCATGTGGAATTGTATTAAAGGATGGCAGCATTAGGAAAATTGAGAACCACTGATTTAGGGCATTTGGAAAGCAAATAGATTGATGCTTCATTTAGGTTCTAGGTCAAAAGAAATACAGAATTGGCTCAAACATAATCTGTGTTATGGATATCATAATGTCTCAGGTAGTCACAGGAATTACTCAGACAGGGGTCAATGCTTAGTGTTAGCAGTACTCTTGCTTTAGAACCCTGCAAGGTGAAGATCTTCCTGTGAAGTAAACACAGAGAACTGACAAAAACACACAAGACACTAAGGAAAAAAACAAACAAACAAGAATGCAAAAGACTTCTGTAGAATATTAAATCCAACACAAGAGCCTCCTCTTTACCCTGAAAACACTAATTCTACTGTTATTTGTCGAATGTAGCTCCTTAATGGAGGTTTATTTCAGCTTTTCTACTTTTATCATATAATTGGCATGAGATTAAATAATTGTTTGAGAAATTGACTATTAACTACAATTACATGAAAATACTTCACTTTTAATTTATGAGTTGATGTCTTTCTATGCTTTGTTGCCTTGTTAGTATTTTTCCTGTAGGAAGTAAATCGGGGCTGATCTTTCATGCTTATCTACCATATCAAATGAAAAATGATTAGCACATACACACAGAAGAGGAGTGAAAATTCTCTTCACTCCTTGTTTTAAAATCACCTTAAGTAGTCTCATCCCCAGCCCTGTAGAAGACCACCTGCAGGGGCCTGCCTGTCTTCCCTCTTGTCCTTCATTCCCTGGACACCATGGAACCTCTCCAGACCTAATTTTCCTCCTTGACCTCATCCATCTGTGCACCCTCTACCTGGGAACCTTCTGGACATGATGACCCCTAGGAATCAGGTAGGCAATCTTCACTCTCCCTGTTGTTGTCCATTAAAAATCCCCCAATCTCATCCCTAGCCCTGCAGCAGACAAGGAGCAAGGGCTTGCCTTCCCTCCTTGACACCACTCCCTTGGAAATCCACAAATACTCCTGGCAGATCCACTTTCCCTCTTTCATGTGCATGCTCCCCAATGCCCTCCCTTCTAGCACATCTCCATTCCTCCATTTCAGCACCTAATACTCCGAAACACATTCTATCCTGGACTCCACATGGTCACACTGGCAGGATTCAGAGCACTCCCTTCCAGGCAAACCATAGTCAACACATTTTCCTAAGATTCAGAGAGGGCAACAGAAGCCAAAGAATAGAGCACCTGACAAAGAAAAGACCAGATATCAATACCCAGAATCACAATGCAGCATAGAAGCACAAATAACAGCCAGGACAATGTGTAGCCAGAACCCAGACACAGTCATTGTCTCACAATGTTCTTTCTGGGTTTTTTGTTTGTTAGTTTGTTTTTCCCTTACAGACCATTTGCTTATATACTATGATTTTCTATTTTGTTTTTATGGGTTTTCTGTGGTAATGCATGTCTCTCAGCATTAGTATGTATTTCCTGTGCTTTTCCTTTGGATTTTTGTTTGTTTGTGTATATTTTTCCTATCCTAGTTTCTTTGTTTTTATTTTATCTTATTTTAGGTTATTAATCTTTTAGAGGCTTGTTTGCATTCTAATGAAGGAAAAAGGGTTAAGTACAGAGGATCTTGGAGGAGTTGGGGGAGGGGAAACATAAGAATATACTGTATGAAAAGTCTATTTTCAATAATGAATTTTGAACTAAAAGACTAATGAAATAATTCTATAAAATGAATATCAAGGAAGAAAAAGAATGAACAATAAAACATTCTAAAAAGAAAAAAAAATGACCCTAACCTATGACATGGTACTTTAACCATAATTCTATTTGGGAAGGAGCAGAATTGCAGTACATCTGTGACCCAAACCTTTGGCAATCATCTCCAGTACTGATTGATGGTAGAGATGCTTATGGATATACTGGGCCAGCAGAGCTGAGAGGAGAAAAAAGTTTCTGGGAGCTTTTAGAAAGTGCAGTTATCTTTAGTGAACTTTGTGAGGTCAGGGGAGGGAGAAGAAGGAGACCGACTTACACTTACGGTGCAGTTAATTCTCTGTTCTGTCACAGGCTATGAAGATGGAGGAGACCACAGAAGTAAGGAAGATTGTTTCTAAAAACAGCATCAGCCCCAGCAGCCAGATCTGAAATAAGAACCTCAGCCCTACAAATGTAAGGAAGTGAACCTGTCACAGTCTCAGGACCTTAGAAGAGGACACTGGACTCCAGATGTCAGACAGCACAGTACAGTAGATGCTGAGAATTTAATCACCAAGACTCCAATCAGAGAAGTAACCCACTGTGAAGATTTCTTACTGATATTACCGTGAAGAAACAAACAGATGCTATAAGACACTAAATTTTCCAAAAGTACACAAAGCAGCAGAAAATGTACAAGCCTTCAATGAACCATTATGCAAGTTCCCATCTCTTTAAAACGTTTAAAATGTGTTATACTTCTACCTGATTTTATTAGTCATGGTTATGTTGAGGAACAGATGCAAAAGAATGTTTATTGTATTAGGAAAGAAGATTTCTTGGGTGTCTTACATGGCCAGAGGCTGAATAGTCACACAATAGGAGTTTGAAAGCTGGAAAGTCAGGAAGCCTGTAGCTGCTCAGTCAAAAGGCTGGAACCCTCAGAATAAGACAGACCAATGAATGGCCTCACAGTCTGAGGCCAAAGGCCCTGGAATTCCCTGGGGAGTCAGTGATGCTAGTTTATGCAAAGGCTTGAGAAGTAGAGTTTGACCATCAATGGCAACAACAACAACAAAAAAAAGTGCTGTGTGACAAGACTTGATCTTACACAAGTGTGCATGCTTCTCCCCTCCACTTTTTGATTCCGCCAAAAAAAGCCCTTGCCTACCAACTGAGATGCCTGCATTCAGGGTGAATTTTCCCTTCTCAATTCCATGACACCCATGCCTATCACCTCTGGAAGAACCCCCACTGGCATACTCAGAAGTACACTTTACCAACTCCCTAAGTATCTTTCAATCTTATCACACTGCAAACAAGATAACCACTATACTCTTGAAGAAAATATATTCATTGTCTGTCTACTATTTTGCACTTTGTACTATGAGAAAGGGCTCCACCAAAGAAAAACCAACTAATTTGGTCGAAATAAAAAACTAGAGTTTTAGTTCAGTTGACAAGAGAGCAGTTCTCTCCTTCCTTGCATTATTTATTGAGCCATTGAGTCATGAGTGAACATTGTATGTACTTCTCTTATATTACAAATTTGAGTTGAAAAGGATAATGCCAATGAACATGCCAAAGTGCGTGGAAAAAAAAGCCCACAAGGCCTCCCTCAACTCTACACAATGAATACAGACAATTGCAGGAAGATGAGAGCAGCAGTGGTGGCCTCCCCCAGGGAAGAGCATAACAATCAGCTGTCCAGTGCTAAATGATCAGCCCTGAACATATACGTACAGGTAGTATTATATTGATTGAACAGGTTATATTCAGGAATATATATATATATATATGTGTGTGTGTGTGTGTGTGTATATATATATATCTCCACATACATATACATATATGAATGCAATAGCAATTAGTAAAAGTAAAAGAGGCTGTGAATTTGAAGGAGAGCAGGGAAGGGTACAAGGGAAAGTTTGTGAAGCAGCAGTCCCCTCTTATAACAGGACTGAACCAAACAGGGCCAGTTGTTTTTTGTTTGTTTCTTCCAGGAGCCAGTTTGCTAAGACCTCTGGCCCATATTCCCCCACCATCCTATGTTGACTCATGCCTGGCTTCAATCAGACACTCAGGAAGTATATCTAGTCTGGTAGCCAATCTACCCTATTGGGCACACACAGGAACTGTTCTTGCTATTATCAGACAGACCCCTGACAGAGCAGACAGACACTGCAATCTCAGTTGCTGACCAGATGTCATGAGCCAATCATAAAATGATTCCTTTACCAGTAAGGTCTATACCCAGTCACTTCAAAGTACACTTAACCACAGCTGGCATTCCCCTAACCCTGCTTAAAAGGAGCCTGTGAGATTCTCTTAGGGTCACCATTTTGCCACTTTGTCAGATGGTCTGACAGGTTGAAATTTTTTTTTATTAAACATTCTTTCTGACTGTGTATGTGTTTGGTGGTCTTTTATGGGATTTCTCATGGACCCTAACAGTTTGGAGGGAAGAAAGGAAGGAAGAAATGTAATTAAATTGTAATTTCAAAGGAAAAAATAAATACATCCAAAACTTACATTAACTATCAAATCATGGTGTGGAACCTACATCCTTCCACAAAAGAGAAGCATGCATGTATTAATAATTTAAGATTATCTTTGATATATTTAATAACTTAAATTTATATCCCTCCTATAACCATACTCTAAAGTCCATTTTAACTTAGCTTAGTGTACAGTACTGTAGCTAGAAGTTTCTCCGGGCCTGCCTGGGCCCTGCAGTCCCGTGGCCTGCTTATAAAATAATCACACAGAGGCTTAATATTATTTATAACTTCTCAGCCATTAGCTCAGGCCTACCACTGACTAGCTCTTACATTTAACCTCAGACCATTTCTGTTCATCTATATGTTGCCACATGTTCCATGGCTTTACTTGTGTGTCATTACATGCTGCTCCCTGAATGGAAGGCTGTTGTCTCCTCATTCAGCCTTCCACTTCCCAGAATTCTCCATGTCTGCTTATCCCACCTATATTTCCTGCCTGGCTACTGGCCAATCAGCTTTTTATTTGTCAACTAATCAGAGCAAAACATTCATAGCATACACAACATTCCACATCACAGTACACTTTAAATGACTGGGCTCTTGACAACTTCTCTATTAAACAAGTCAGTAACTGAAACCCTCACTCTTCATTCTTTTATTTTATTTTATTTTTATTTTTTGTTTTTTGAGACAGGGTTTCTCTGTGTTGTTTTGGTGCTTGTCCTGGATCTCATTCTGTAGACCAGGCTGGCCTCAAACTCATGAGATTCGCCTGGCTCTGCCTCCCCAGCACTGGGATTAAAGGTGTGTGCTACCACCACCTGGCTCACTCTTCATTCTTAACTAAGTTCTTTGAATGTATCCTTTTGAGTGGCTTTGCTCTCTTTCCTTCTTTCCTTCCTATCTTCCTTCCTTTTTCCTGATAGGCATTTTAATTTTCACACTGAAAGTGCTAACAGGCTAAACTTTATTGGAGCAGTGATATGTTCCACCTCCACTCCTCATCACCTAGGAACATTCCAATTTTAAATGCCCAGATCCTAATCTCAAAAACACTTCTCTCATTGGCCTGAAGTAGAGTCTAAACTAAATTTGTTTTTGCTTTTAAATCTCTCAATGTTATTTTTAACTTGAATCCAAGATTCACAGCCATTGATCCAAAGTTGTCTCATATTTTTAGAAGGGATGATAGAGAATTTTTACAGACAGAAGTCTGTAGGACAAGGACACTTGCTTTGTACCCTGGACACCTGAGAACAAAGAGAAAGAAAAGTAAAGTGAAAAGCTACAAAGTAACTGTGAAATGTTTGCCAACTTCCTAGCTCCGCCTCCTCAGAACATTCCTGTGGACTCTTCCACAAGAGGAGTCTGGCTCAAAATAAAATAAAAAAATACCCACACAAACCAAAATAACTTACACTATTCCTTCATTTAACAGTTCTTAAACTGCTTGCTCAAAACAAGTCACCTCCTTTGCTAAGATCATTCTATCCTTCTTACAATTTAGTTTAGTATATGATGCCATTCTTTTGTTACAGACTGCAACATAATCCAAAAATTCTGTTTTCAATTTTTAACCCTATTCAAAACAGTTCTTTACTTTTTTGTAGCATATATAATTTTTCTTAATAATTTACTTGTTAGTGGGAACACATATATAATGAAAATTTGAGTATATAACCTGAACACAAAAGGTATTAGCACCATATCTTATACTATATCCTTTGGTCCACTCACCTATTTTTCCTACTTTTGAAGAAATTGTATCTCTTTCTAGCTTAAATGCTTCCTTACATTCTATTCTCTTAGCTTAAAACAATCTCTTTTAACCTGATTAATTCTTCCTTTTATCTTGTGTTCAATAATTTTTATTTTCAGAAAAGTTTTCCTTGATATCTAGAGTGGAGTCTTCCTACCCAAATACAACCCTGGCAAGCTCAATTTTGACAAAACACACCCTAGCCCATCACGCTAGATTTTTATCTAGTTCCTTAATGATCATTTTGTTGCTCCTTTGAGAGCTTATTGCAAAATTGGGCCTCAACAAACACTTAGTCAATGTCAGTAGTGTTGTGTATCTGTGAAACATTTTCAGTATCTGAATGCATTTGAGTGATATGTGGGGTTGCACCACAGGGTTTTATTCATCTTTGCTCAAGAGAATATTGGGTCACTTTACAAATCAGCAGTGTAGACCTGCTTCACTTTTTAGCTTTACAAAATTCCATTATGACAAATTGGTAGTCTACTGTTTTAAGAAATAATCTTAATCCCTTTATTCACCAGAAGGATCTGTGAGGGAGTGAAAACCCCTGCACATACATATTTGTTTATGTATTTGTCTTATTTGCTTAGAACTTTTCAGGTATGTTCAGGTCATTGATGTAAAGGTATATAATTTTTAATTTTGCCACATTTCATCAATTTTATCTCTAGATTTGTTTTTCCATTAATACCATGATTGATGATATATTATTTTTTAAATTTCGTGTTTTTTAACCTTGCATATTAAGTGTTAATTTTTATATTTTGCATTTACTATTATAGGAAACCATTTATATGCATCCCAGTCAAAATATGTATCAACTTCTGTGTGTCATTTGCAAAAGATTTCATATCACACAACTGTAGGCATTTAATGATTTCAAATGGTTCCCTAGGTCAAAATTTTAAACATTGTCTCAGTTATTGAATTGATAAGAGAAATATCAGGAACAGTAACTAACAGCTTTCCTGTCTATTTATATTGTTTACCCTCAATCTAATTTTCTGCTAAACTTCATAAGAGTAGTTCTATGTGTAAAAGGTAAGTAATATACAAAATGCATGAATAAGTTAAGTATGAGAAGACAGATCATATATATCCATATATGCATATATAATTCCTTTTTGACATTACAGTATAGGTTAAGGGAACATTTTAAAATTGCTTGTAAGTTGTTCTCATAGACATTTGACAATATAAATAGCAAAGCATTTCACAGTTTCCAATGTCCATAAAGTTATTTGTGAGAATCTGAGCATAATTACTTCTAGAAAAAGCAGGAACTGAAGAATCAATAGGTGTAACCACAACATCAATAACAATCAAATACAACATGAGCCTTTACACTAAAGAATGGAGAGTCTCATAAAACAATGGTTCACTGTTTGCTAGCAGAAAATTCATTTTAAAAATGAAGAAAAACTGAATAATAGTTCCAGAATTGAAGTTATAGAATATCCTGATTCAAAATCCTGACTAGAAAAACACAACTTCATGTTTTGTCATCATTTGAATCACAGTGGATATTACCAAATAATATTTAGGTTTTCTCAATACTATAAATATTTGAGACGGAACAGGAGGTGGATGATCAGTGAGGAAACCCAAGTACTTAGAAAGAACACATTTTGTATCTGGCAGTCTTTCATTCTAGAAGTTTCAGGACTGGCCAGGTGGTGATGGTGCATGCCTTTAATCCCAGCACTGTGGAGGCACAGGCACACAAATCTCTGAGTTCCAGGCCAGCCTGATCTACAGAGCAAATTCCAGGTCAGCCAGACCTATACAAAGAAATCCTGTCTCAAAACACCAAACAACAACAAAGCAGAAGAAGATAAAGATATAGGGATTTTAGAAAACATTGCAAGATACAAAATGTTTAAATACTACTATCAGACAAGGAAAACGTTAATGAACCCTGCACACACACTCCCTTTCTCTATCTCCATCCCTCTATCAATGTGATCCCTTGCCTCCCCCCTTTTCTCCTTCTCTCTCATGCACAGGCATCTGCAGACACAGAACTAGAAGATCCTTGCATCCTGTTTGATTCAGGATCACTAGTAATCTCTCATCAGAGTGCCATCCACAGCAGCTAAAGGGAGGCCATCTGACCAAACCATGTTCTCTCCCTGGGAAAGAAGCGTATTACTTAAGCAGCCTCCTTTATTCAAGATAAATGCAGTGATAGCAGAGGGTTTTTCAGTTCTTAGTTAGACATCTTTACAAGGAAGACCCACAGATATTTCCAAATTAACCTTTGCAAATTCAAGATCATCCTATTCCTGCTGCAAAAGCCTCCTTTTCCCAAAATGTTTCCAGCCATAGTTAATAGAACAGTGAGTGATTCAGGTGAGCTGGGTTTTCTGGCATTATATTTTATCCACCCTCTTCCCTACTCTCACAGTCCAGTACACCATAATCACTGAGTAACAATATGCAAGATGCACATGACAATCACTAATAAATAATATGTATGATGCGCACAATCATCACTGAGTGACAATATGTAAGATGCACATGATAATCACTGAGTAACAATATGTAAGATGTGCACAATAATCACTGAGTAACAATATGTAAGAGAAAATTGAGGAGAAAGGAAAATATAGAGGAATGACAAAATGAGAAGAAATGGATCAGAAAGAGCAAGGGGAAGGAAAAGAAGATGGTGTGGTCACACTGAAGCCCAAATTCTCTGTTCCTTTTGCATTTTCATGTAGATAACTTTTAATTTGTGAAATTCTATTTTTTAATTGAATTAGTGCACAGCCTTCTAATGTTTCCCACTATGGGCCACAATTCTCTTGTCTCTCAAAATGGCCAGTCATAGAAAACTTTGGTTTTCTTGTACTTTTTATGTTTTGTTGCAATTACCATGGCTACCTTGCTTTTGATTTAATAGACTGTATAATTTATAAATAGTATAAAAACTGTTTAGTTTAGTATTGGTCCTAAAATTCCATTGTCGTGTTTTTATGTTTTAATTCTCTAGCATCTAAAACCAAGACCTTGCCTCTGTATCCTACTCACTAAAGCCACGCAGAGGCACAAAGTAGAGAGATATCTTTGCCTCTGTTCTTTATTCGGCAACCACGACTGAAGTATCACAACTAGATGGTTTTCATCTCTACTTTAGGAAGCTAAATGTCTTAATAGCCAACCCAAATTCATATATTCTTCAGTAATTTGTTCATACTTTTAAATTTGAGAAATCCCATAATATTTGAAGGTCTAGGAAATTTTGTAAAGACACTGCAGTATTAATTTTAATGTAAAAAGGATAAATATCCCATGAACACAAGCTCATAATTTGTTGATCAAGAATTCCCTAGGTTGTCATCAGCATCCCCAATGACTAAGGGCTTTATCCCCTCAGGAATTTAACATCCCCACCACCCAGATCAGAACTCAACCATTCTTCAAATACCCATGCACAAGGTAAATGGTAACCTGGTCATATTTTTCTTAAATAAGTTTAAAAAAATCATAAAAACAGTATGCAATAATATGTAATGCAAATAAAGCACTATCAATTTGCTAAAGGCCATAACATTTTCACATTCATCTAAATATAATATTGCATGAACCCTTACACTTTAATAGTCTCTCCAACATCTCGCTGAAATTGGCCAATTTCAATGAATATAAACATATTATATTAATATTATATTGATCTAGGTCCCCTAACAATCCCCACTCCCCTTTCTGTTCCCTCTATTTGTCCCTCTCACGTATCAAGAAAATCATATTTTAGCCCTCTTAATTTAGTTAAGTACTCTCTGAAGCCAGTATCCTCTGATTAATAAATCAAATTTGAATGATAATAGTTCACTTATCTCTTACTTAACTCATTTTGTTGTGGCAAAATGCATGAGCCAAATCCTGTGAGCTAGGTCGATAATGACCTGAAACTCCACAGCCTGTAAGGCAGAGCGTGCTCCCTCCTCTCTCTCTCTCCCTCGCTCCCTCCCTCTTCCTCTCCCTGTCTCTTCTTCTCTCCTCTCTTCTCTATCCTTCACCTCTCTCTTGCTTCTCTCCCCCATCTTTCTTCCTCCCTACCCTGCCCAAAACCTTGACTTGCTCTCCATAAATGGTGGAGACAATATAGATAAACAGGGAGACTTTAAGGTCTGTTTTCAGCAATGGCCTGAATTCAGCTCTATTGGTCAATAAGATGAACAGCATACCACGCTTTGTTTTTCTTTCTAAAACATTTCTCAAAATGGCCAGAGCTCTCATGGTCTCAATGTGATAGCAATACTAGATGGCACAATTCCTTTAGCATTGGTTAAATTATGATGTTTGTGTGCTTCTTATCAGACTCACATGATAAAGGGCTCTTCACCTTTAAAGACTACCTTCTGAAGACAGCATACACTAATGTGTAAAATGACATAGAATGTCAAGGATACACAGGACACCCCCTCAAGGGGCAAAAAAGGAAAAAAAAAAAACATGAACCTCCTATTTAATTCCATGAGTCTTTCTTTTTTGACTGACTGTGCTGGGACTTGTATTGAGTTCTATGAACCTAAATTAATGAATCAGGATGTGTAGAGAGTAAGAAAAGCAGAAAGTATTATTCCAAAAATAATAATAACTAGAACTCAAAGGAAAGGCATTATTTTTAATATTAAAATTACACATAGGAGATAACTGGACACCCCAAATGACGGAATGTTTCTTGTTTTGTAATTCCAAAATGGCTTTAATCTTGGGAATTTGAATGCTATAAACTGCTGGCATTTCCTGAGTTTTTAGTTGTGAGGCCAGTAAATCAAGATGATGTTTCAGACATGCTTGGGTTTTTAAGCACTACCTCTCAAACCGTGTGTCCAAGCCATTAGTAATGTGTAATTGAAATCTTAATTCTCACCGACTTTGGCAGAGTTAAGCCACTTCAGGAAACAGTAATGCTATCTGACGCGCATGACCTTTCTGATTAAAATAACTTGTCACTTTGACAAAATGCCCCTTCCCTATCTCATTAGCAGAATCAGAGACTCCAGTCTTCAAAAAAGACATTGATTTCAGGAGATGCCTGAGAAATTTGCTTTATTCTTGGAGGTGCTATTAGAAAAATAAACTACTCATCTAAATGTCATTATTAGCAAGAAGAACTCCAGTATCTATAATGAAATGCTATGAAAACTTAACAGCAATTACAAATGCAAACCCAAGGTTATCCAAAGTCTATATGAAGACCAAATTCAAATATATTCCAAATTTATTGAGTGCTCTGGATATGCAAATGTTCACAAACTAATTAGACAAATCACCATCTAATATTGGTGTCATGATGTTGACTAACTTACAATTGTGTAGACACTTGTAGGAGATAATTGGATGACATTTAAGTCCACAGACAGAAAGAAAAAGAGAGAAAACAAGGACACTCACAAGCAAGAGCCATTTTTCATCGTGAGTTCTCATTTGCTATTCAAACCAGACTTGAGCTCAGGATAGTTTGAAGGAGGCACAGAGATCTAAAGCCACCATATATAAGGCATATTTTGGAAGTAGCTGAACTTTCTACAAAAGCATGGGTCAATGAGAGTATAATGGAGCATGTGAAAACCACGCAGAGCAACACAATGTCCATGTGAAGAAATTTAACCTTGTAAATTTAATCATAGTTATGTGCTATCTTTCTTAAATGGACATTTGTAGATGTGAGGCAAAAGTCAAAAAAGAGAGGTAAAACATATGGAAAGAAGTCACATTATTCCTAAAGTATCTGATCATGTAAAATAACATGGTTATTTAAATGAATAAAACAAGTCTTCCCTGAAGGGGTAAAGAATATAGATATTATTTGAAATACATTATTTCAAAGTATATGCACGTGCATGCATGCTTGTGCTAAAAAGCAGAACTTTGGTATTCTAAATGCATACACATTTTTAAAAAATTATAAATGTTTGGCTGATAGCTCAGGCTTATTACTAACTAGCTCTTAAATTTAAATTAGTCCATATCTACGGGTCTATTTATTGCCATGTGGTCCATGGCTTATCAGTTCTCTGGCATTGTGCTTCTTGCTTCTTAAGCAGTGGGCTCGTCTGTCTCTGCTCCACCCTCTTACTCTGAGTCCTTATTTTGATTCTTCCACCTAAGCTTATCCTACCTTGCCATAGGCCAAAACAGCTTTATTATCATCCAATAAGATCAACACATATTCACAGGGAACAGAAGGATCATCCCACAGCATTTCCCCCTTCTGTCTAATCAAAAAGGGAGGTTTGAACTTTAACACAGTAAAATTACATACAACAAAACAGTTATCAAGGAAGAATTATAGTTATAACATCTAGTCTATCAGAGAAAACATTTAATTACATATCTTGGTGAGTCTGAAGTTTTATATCTAATTGACCTTTATCATAACTAAGGAAAACTATAATTATAGCTATCCAGTTTTTCTTTTCTTAATTTTTTTAATTCACTTTACATACCAACCACAGATCCCTCTCTCATCCCCACTACTGCTCCCTCCTGCCTCCCCCCTTTAATCTCTCCCCCAACAAGGTAAGTTCTCCCATGTGGGACAGCTAAGCCTGGTACATTCAGTTTAGGAAGGACCAAGCCCCTCCCCACTTTTCCAGGGGTGAGTAAGGTGTCCAACCATAGGTAATGGGATCTAGAAAGCCAGATCATGCACCAGGGATAGATAATGATCACACTGCCAGGGGCCCCTCAAACAGACCCAGCAACACAACTGTCTCCCATAGGCAGAGGGTCCAGTCTGGTCCTATGCAGGTTCCACAGCTGTCAGTCTAAATTTTGTGAGTTCCTTTTAGCTTGGTTCAGTTGTCTCTATAGATTACCCCATCATGATCTTGACCCCCCCCTTTCCCATGCTCATACAATCCCTCTTCCCTCTCTTCTACTGGATTCCCAGAGCTCAGCCTGGTGCTTGGTTGTGGGTCTCTGCATATGCTTCTACCAGATACTGGATGAAGTCTCTCTAATGACAGAGCATTCACCAATCTGATTACAAAAGAACAAATGAATCCAGTGTTTGACAAAAAATACCAGTGATGCTATTTTCTTTTTCTTTTTTCTTTCTTTCTTTCTTCTTCTCCTCCTCCTCCTCCTTCTCCTTCTTTTTGCTACACAAGGATATATTTCCTGAAGTGGGAAAGACATTTGCACAGCCTATCATTCTTCCTGCTCTGGTTGCCCAAATATATCTGAAATATGAACCTTACCAGGACTACAGAAACAAGGATTCAAGATAAGATACAGGTTACTTCATTTCTCATAAAATTACCTTCACCTCTCAGGCAGCACATTTCCCCTAAATGAGATATATCTAACAACTCTACCACTGAGTAAGTTTTCTACTCAGTACAGAGAATAATTAGTTAAAATGTCACCTTTCTGTACACAGTCCCCTTAAGTATGGAATGTTTTTTTTTTTTCAATTTTTAAATCACTAATAGAGATCTGATTTAAAATCAATACAAAGACTGTTAAAATACACTTATGAGTAGAATGGTTATATTTCTGTGCCACATTTCCTTTTTGATAGTTCTAGGTAGAGAACACCAAACTAAGATGATAAGAGAATAGTTGGTGAATACATTCCCACCGCTGTCCTGACCATCCTTCTATGTGTTCCACTAAATCCTCAGAGAATAAAACATGCCATTATGCAAGACAGGAGAAGTCACACTTTTATAGACTTTGTATGCCATATTTCTTAACTCATTCTAAGAACACCTTGCTTCCAATGCAGTTGCATATCAAAGGCTCATGCCCTAATTCTTACCTGGTTTCAAACAGATAGTATGTTATCATTACTACTTCATGTCATCTTGGGTGATGTTTTTCGATGAGCTTCACATCAGAATGGGCAAAGAGAGTAGGCCTAGTCCACTTAATTGGAAGCCTAAAGAAAACAGAAGGAGGAGCCTCCCGGATTAAAACAGAACTATTTGGCAGAATGTCTTCCAATCCAAGGTGTCCAGGCACTCATGTGTCTCCTTCCAAGCAGTCCTTACTTTGGGTTTTAAACTTACCAGCTCCTATAATCCTGCAAACAGGTCCCTTACAATAGATGGGTTTCTCACTGTGAGCATATCTTTCTGTTCTTGATATGGTCTTTAATATTTGTGTCACTCCTCAATTCACATCTTGGAACCTAATCTTCCATATACCAAGAGGAGAACTTTTGAGAGAGAATTAGATCGGCACCAAGATGGATGAGATTAGGGTCATTATCAAAGACTGACTAGAAACTAGCATTCTCCTCCACTAAACAAAGGCATAGTTGGAGGCAACACCTCTGAGAAATCAGAGCCTCAGAGGACATTCAGTCTACTGGAACCATCACTTTTGACTTCCCAGCCTTGAAAACTATGAGGAAAAAGAAACTGTTGTCTAATTCTTGATGACTGTCACAAACAAACAAACAAACAAACAAACAAAAAAAGCCATTTCTGTTATTCTGGAAAACCTTACCCAATACCCATTCATACACCAGCCACTTCTTTAATACCTCTTCTGATAAAATGAATTCATTAATCCTACATATTATAGTGCTTCAGAATGCATTCCTTGTATATGGGAATATATTTTATCTTGGGCAAAATTTACATATTTTCTTAGCTACCTAGGATCCTCTCCCCCACCCCATTCAAGTAAAAACAGAAACATAAATTGAGTAAAGGTTCCCAGACCATCCCTTCTCCTTTTAAAAGGGTGCATAATAGTTAATTCATCATTCACCACCTCTTTGTATGACTTGTTTTATTTTATTTCAACTGCTATTACCCAAAAGAAGGCATAACTAAGGAGATGTTCCATGTCTCCTCTATTATTTGGGATGAGTTGGTGGCAAGATAGGTTAATAACTTTATTCTCTGCTTCCTTTGAAAAAGTTTTTCTATCCATTCCTCTTAATAAGCAAACACACATTAAAATGCGGAAATGAATGGATCCAGATCCAGAAAATTAATTCTTTAATGATGAGTAGCCACAAAGGTCAAGTCAGCTAACTTTTCATTATCGGAAGCATTACAAGCGCTTTATCTTCTCATACCTTCTGCAGGGCTCACTCTCTGTGGAGCTCTGAGACATGCTAATGAGAGACACACAGTCTTCTCCCAGTCCCATTGTGATTTTCTATTAGAACAGAACAGACAGGAGACAATGCTTGTTACAACATCAGTGCCCTCTGCGGAACCCCAGGGACACACATCATCTCAATCACACAATCTTATCACTGTGCTGCCATGCTGAAAAGCCCAATTCAGTGGCCATTCTTCTGCATGCATTAACAAAAATCTCTCAAACTAATGTACCACCACAGTGGGCTTACCCATGGACAGCATCTCCTCTTTTAGTTACAGAATCAGACAGACAAACATACGGAGATTATAACCTCTCTGGAAACTTCTTTATGGTCTTGATCAAAATCACTCAGAAGAAAAAGCCATGCAAATTTTTTATTTTAACTGATCCAGTCTTCTTTTTCTAACATAAAAAGTTTTAATCTAAAGACAAACCACAGCAGGAACCAATAAAGCCTGTTGCTGTACTCACTTCAAAGCTGTATTTTTAAAAAGACCATATTTCTTGATTTTTTTCATCTTTCAAGGAAAATATTCTTTCTGAAAACATGATAGTGTTGCTGATTTGGGGAGGCAGCTGTGGGTGTACCTGTAACACTTCATAAGATGCCTTATCAATTTCCTTCCTTAGGATGTCCTCACTCTGAATGAATAACCCTCTGTAGGTAAGAGTAGATATTATAGGTTCATTTTTCACAATTAATATGAAAACATTTATATTTTTACTTTTATCCCTAAATTCTGAAAGTTTCATCTAATTAATATATCAAAAATCTCTAGGAAATTTCTTCTTTCCTAACTTTACAACTAGAATAACCTCCCTCAAACAGAAATATACAATGGGTTTTTACTTTTCCTTCAGGTTTGTGATAATTTGTCATTCTAAATAATTTATTGGATTTTACAGGCATGAATTATGGATACATGCAAAAGTTCCATAAAGAAAAACTACCTTTTAGTGGTTCTACAATTTTTTCTGGCCACAAATCTAACATACTTACTACAGTTAAAAGCACAGCAGTCCAAGGAGTATTCCATGAGTGGAATCTTTAGACATGGAGTTGTTAACAGAAAGGAACTCAAAAAGCAAATGAGTCCTCCTATAGTGATGTCCTCTGATTGCTACCCAAAGATGGGAAGTCTTTTAATCTCCAAGTGAAATTGTACATTGGTAATATTGTTCTAATCTACTCAGGCAGGCAAGACCTGTCTACACCAAAATAAGGTATAAGCAATACAAGTGCTATGATTTTCTAGGCTTTTTTTTTTTTGCCTCTTAGCCTCTGTTTGATATCTTTCTTCCTTTCCTTCCTCCCAAACTTATTTCATGTAATATTCAAAAATATTTTCTATAACAAGCAATTTTTAACTAATAGCAACAAATTATGATTTGGGGACAATATGATGGCTTAACTATATGTATGAAGAGACAGGAAAAGTACAGGTTCTGATGTCAGCTTTAGACTGTAGTTGGAGGATTTCTCCTGTCCCACCTGGCACTGTGGTCCTGCAGTCACTTATAAAATAATCAGAAGCTTATATTAATTATAACTGCTCAGCCATTATCTCAGGCTTATTACTGACTATCTCTTACACTTAAATTAACCCATAATTCTTATTTATGTTTAGCCATGTGGCTTGGTACCTTTCCTCAGTTATGTCTTGCCATCTTACTTCCTCTGTGTCTGGTTGGCAACTCCTGACTCAGCCTTCCTCTTCCCAGAATTGTCCTCATCTACTCGCCCTGCTTATACTTCCTGCCTGGCTACTGGCCAATCAGTGTTTTACTAAACCAGTGTACAAAAGCATTATCTCTCAGCATTTCCCATTTTTGTCTATTCAAAAAAGGAAGGTTTTAACTTTAACATAATAAAACTAAACTATAACAAAACAATTATCAAGCTAGAACTACAGTTATAATACTAGTCTATTTGTTTTTGGCAAAATTAAAGAAAATATTCTATCTATCCAATATTCATGAGCCTAAAGTTTCACATCTATCTTTTATCATAGCCAAGGAAAATTGTAACTATTTAGTTTTCAACTACATCAAACGGCTCAGAAGGATATAATATTACCCAAATAAACAGGAAGAGCATTGTAAGCAACTTCTAAAACTCTAGAATGACAGAGACAGCTAGCTGCCTGGACAGTCATTCAAAGTTCTTCTGCAACACTGGGGCATCAGTCTTCAGCCTACAGGCCTAGAGTCTCTTAGTTGCTTCTTCCCATGTCTTGTAGAATGTCTGGCAGTTTCTTCTTCAAAGCAGGAATGTAAAGGACCATCTTGCCTTGCAGAGTTCAGTGCTCACCTTCCTATGGGTCCTGCATGTTCAGTTTATACAACATTTTGTCAACTAGTCAACACAAGGGCAATTTTACCCAGTGGATAACTTTTGCCACAAAGAATGCAAACTTTATAATGAGTTTATTTAATGCCCATCATTCTCCTTGAAGAAACTGGTGCTGCAAGAAGCAGATGTGTCTCATTGTCCAGAAAAGCCTAAGTTTTTGAAAGACTTTAAATACCATATTCTGTAGGTCTTTGAAGAGTTTGAAGATTATCTACCTAATTGAATTATATCTATGTATACCTAGAAAACTTAACTAACACGACTATAAGTTTGCCTATCATAAAGGACTAACTATTATTCTTTATTTCCTAATTATCCATTACAATTTCAAATGGGCTGCACAAACATAATACCTTAAACAAAGTAGAAATATACATACAGTATAACAAAATTAACTTTGAATTTGTTTCAATAAACTACAGTCTACAGCAATTTAAAAGAAGTTGGTCTTTAAAAGTAAATTTAAAATTCTATCCTTTCATCCTATCATATCTATATCATAACCCCCTTCTTTCTTTTGGGAAGAGATTGACTATGAACAATAACAATTTGCAACCAACAATCTAAACAAAGATAAACATCCATAATCCATTTTTGGGGAATGTGGGTGTAGTGTTTTGGGCTCCTTCCTGCTGATTGAGGGTGCTGTATTCTTATGGGGATCCTGAAAAAAATTAAGAATTATGGTTAAGCCTTGACTGAAATAGTCTGTGATGCTCTATTCTCTGAGCCAGTTGCCTTGAAGCTGACCTGGATATTGGAACATCTGGAGACCCCCCATGGGGTCTTCCTTGATCAAACCATATTAGCCAAGATGCAATCCACAGGTTTTTAATCTTCTATGGAAACAAAAGCAGAACCTCTTTTCCAAAGCAACATATCCTTAGACATAAATTTTGAAATCAAGATATCTTTAAAATATACATATTGATTTAATTCAGCAGCTTTTACAATCAAATGTCTCTCTGCAGTTAAAAACACCAAAGACAATATAATCCAGACTCTCTGTATGATTTCCATCTTTACATGGCTTATTTTTGATATTACTCTTACTTTCTCTTTAAGGACTTTATTTTTTTTAATTTATTTTATTATTATTATGTGTTTTAGTTTTATCAGGCATGGATTCCCCAGTCCTCCCTCCTCCTGCCCCCACCAACACTTCCCCCCAGCTCCTTCCCTCCATTCCCATATCCTCCAGGACCAAAACACCCCTGGAGATTCATTTAAACCTGGTGGATTCAGTACAGGCAGGTCCAGTCCCCTCCTTCCAGACTGAGCAAAGTGTCCCTGTGTAAGCTCAAGGTTCCAAACAGCCAGCTCATGCACTAAGGACAGGTTCTGGTCCCACAGACTGGGTGCCTCCCAAACAGATCAAGCTATTCACTTATCCAGAGGGCCTGATCTAGCTGGGGGCTCCTCAGCCGTTGGTTCATAATTCATGTTCTTCCATTCAATTGGCTATTTGTCCCTGTGCTTTTTGCAATCTTGGATTCAACAATTCACAATCTTGCAGTCCCTCCTCATTCTCCACAGTTGGACACCAGGAGCTCCACCTGGGGCCTGGCTGAGGATCTCTGCATCCACTTCCATCAGTTATTGGATGAGAGTTCCAAGACGACTGTTAGGGTGTTTAGTCATCTGATCACCAGACTAGGTCAGATCAGGCTTTCTCGAGACCATTGCCAGCAGTCTACAGAGGATGTATCACTGTGGATTTCTGGGGACCTCTCAAGCACTCTGCCTATTCCTGTTCTCATGTGGTCTTCATTTGTCATGGTCTGTTATTCCTCATTCTCCCTTTTTGTTCTTGATCCAGCTGGGATCTCCTGCTCCCCTAAGCTTTCTTTCCCTCAAATCTTGCCCTTCATTACTCCCACTGTCGTTCAGGTTGTTCATGTAGATCTCATCCATTTCTCTGTCATTGGGTGATCCCTGTGTCTTTCCTAGGGTCCTGTTTTCTAGGTAGCCTCCCTGGAGTTGTGTAGCAGTCTAGTCATCTTTATTTTACATCTAGTATCCTTCTATGAGTGAGTACATACCATGTTTGTCCTTCTGAGTCTGGGTTACCTCACTCAGGATGATTTTTTCTAGATCCATCCATTTGCCTGCAAACCTCATGATGTAATTGTTTTTCTCTGCTGAGTAGTACTCCATTGTGTATATGTACCATATTTTCTTTATCCATTCTTCAGTTGAAGGGCATCTAGGTTATTTCCATGTTCTGGCTATTACAAACAAAGCTGCTATGAACATAGCTGAGCAAATGCCCATGTGGTATGATTGAGCATTCCTTGGGTATATGCCCAAGAGTGCTACAGCTGGGTCTTGGAGGAATGGATTCCCAATTTTCTAAGGAAACGCCATATTGATTTCCAAAGTGGCTGTACAAGCTTGCATTCCCACCAGCAGTGGAGGAGAGTTCCCCTTGCTCCACATCCTCTCCAGCATAAGCTGTCTTCTGTGGTTTTGATCTCAGCCACAGGGCCTGCAGATTGGCAGGAAACTGGGGCCAAGTTGGTCAGGTCCTCCGGGATGGCCTGTGTCCAGCGGTGGGACCCAGGGGCAGTTGCCTTTCTGATTAAAATCCCAGGCACTTACCTCTGGTCCAGATGGGAGTTCTGGGGCTTTACATGGCTTATTTTTTATATTACTTTTACTTTCTCTTTAAAGGCTTTATTTTTTAAAACTGTCTATTTCTTTATATAACTGTTTATATTCCTTTTCCTCTCTCTTCCAAGTCTATGTCTATTTTTATACACATTGTAATCCATTTAGAGGTTTATTTCACCTAAATCTGTTTTATTGTGAATCTATTGCTTCAAAATGTAGAGTGGTTAGAACAGAAGCTGCAGCCTTGGCTACTGACTGCCCTCCTCAGCTTTTCAACATGGTGGTGGTACATTTCCCACCAGCTCTGGGAGCCTTGTGAACCACCAGCTTTCAGAAGCAGTGGGTCTATGCCTTTGTTACAGCAGTGTGTAGCCTCAAAACCTTTTTTTTTTTTTTTTGTCTGTACTAGCAAAGGCTGAATCCACCATGTACCATACTGTGCAGCTTGGAGATGCCTGTGTGTATTATGGCAGGAACCCATAGCCATGCCACTTAGCTCATGGTGGCTAGCATCCAGCTCCATCTTTCAGGCAGCTGTCAGGAGATGAGTCTGTGATTTTGCTGGCATGAGACTGTGAGACTAGGAAGCCTAGTGTGGGTCCATTTCTATGCATCAGAATCTTTAAGTTTTCCTAGTCTATGTGGATTAGTGTTATAGTGATATTTTATTTGTATTGAAATGTGATTTTATTTATATGTTGATAAAGTTGCCTTGAGCTCAGAGCAATCCAGAGCAGAAACTGGGCAGTAGTGGTGCATGCCTTTAATCCCAGCACTTGAGAGGCAGAGCTAGGTAGATCTCTGTGTGTTCAAGGACACAGCCAGAATGGCAGACACATGCCTTTAATCTCAATAGCAACCATAGAAGACCTGGAGGTCTGTACAAACAGGCAGTGACGAGGAGGTCATGTGGCTGCGTTTACAACCAATGAGAAATCAGGACAGAAAGTCTATAAAAAAGGTAGGACACGCAGCAGTAGGTCTCTGGTGGAGAGGAAGAACAGCAGAAGCAGTGAAGGGTAAGGTTTTCTGCTCTTGCTCTGACCTAGTGGTTTTTAATTCTACAATTGGTTCTGTGTTTCTTATTTAACAAGCTGGTTACATCTACATTTGGTGCCCAACCTGGCAAGAATTCATTAAAAAACCACTTGCCTTGACAGTGGGTCCAGCTTCCCGCCTGGGCGGGCCAGGCTCCCTAGCTCCGGAGCTCTGGCCTAGCCCCGGCCTAGCCCCGGCCTAGCCCTGGCCTAACCCAGGCCTAACTCAGCTTAGGACTCATGCCCAACCTACCTTAGCTACAAGCCCTTACTGCTGCAGCTGGAGTTACTTGCTTAAAAAGCCTTTGCTATGAACAACTCAGGCCTGCGGGAGCTACCGCTAATTGCAGGAGCTACACGCAACTGCAGATAGGCTGCTTTTGGCTGAAACGCCAGCGCACATGGTCAGTCGGAGCTTAAGGAAGCCAGAGACCAGGCTGGACTCAGTTCAAGCGGGAACATTGAAGCGGTTGTATTCAAGCTTTTAGCCAGAACGTGGCTACGCTTTCTTGCTTTCTTGCGCCCTCTCTTTCTCTCTTTCTCTCTCTCTCTCTCTCTCTCTCTCTCTCTCTCTCTCTCTCTCTCTCTCTCCCCACCTTGGATGCTAGGTAGCTGTTTTGAAATTCCCTCGGATTTCTACTGTTCTACGAAGAATTGGTAAGTCATTTATATCAGATATTTTAAAGGAAACTATTTAAAAGAGATTTTTTTCCACATTTAAAAAAAATGGGTTTTATGTGTACATTGGAAGAAAATTGGGCTTTGTTTGAAATTTTAGGCAGTATGGTAATGGAACAACTATATGAGATTAATGTTGATTGAATTATGTACATTATTATTCTTCTTATCCTTATTTTACAATTTAAAAAGATGGTCAATTTAAGTGCCAGGATAAAAATTTTAGAAAAACCTGTTAAACCTGTTAAAATTAATTATAGAGAAATTCAGATTCAGACAGAAGAAATTAACAGTGAAGTTGTTTCAGGATTGGATTATAAGGTTACAGAAAGAAAGCCTGTTTTCACACAATCACCCTTAATTTATCTGGTAACCACACAACAGCAACCTGGTCAAGTGAATATGCAAAATATTTGGACTCCAGTTGAAATGTTAGACTTACAAAGGCTTAAGGAAGCAATAGTATCTTATGGCATGCATTCTCCAGATGTAAAGCAAATGTTAAACTCCTGGTCAACTTATAATAGGATTATACCACAGGACTGGCGGGAGCTAGCATAGGTGGTTCTGGAACCCGGACAGCAGCTCCAGTGGCAAATGTGGTTCAAAGAGGAAGCTAAAAACATAGCAAAACAATGTAGTGATAGAGGTATACAAATCTTCCAGGATCAGCTTGTTGGAGAAGGCCAATATGCTGCAGTAGAAACACAATGTTTATATGATATCCAAACTATAGTTCTATGTTGAATGGCAGCCTTGAATGCATGGGACAGAGTTGAGGAACCAGGAAAGAAAACTGAGTCATTTGCAAAGGTTATAAAGGGTCCAAAAGAATCTTTCACAGATTTCTTACAAAGACTGACTTCAGCAGTAAAGAGAATGGTCCCAAATTCAGAAGTTAGCCAGATAATAATTGAATCTTTGGCTTTTGAGAATGTAAATGAAGCATGCAAGTGAATAATCAGGCCATTAAAGGCAAGATCTGTACCCTTGGAAGATTGGATTAGAGACACGGTTAATGTTGAGGCTCATGATCATGATAATATGTGGGTAGGAGAAGCAATTTCAAGAGGTTTGAGGAATGTCAGAAGTTTTGGATGTGGAAAGCAAGGACATTTGAAAAGGTACTGTAAACAGGGCACTTCTAGAAACAATGTTTCTTCAAGGAACAATGGCAACAAAATGCCCCTTCCTTCAGGAGTATGTAGAAGGTGTGGTAAGGGAAGACACTGGACCAATGAATGTAGATCAACAAGGGACAGACAAGGTAATACTTTGCCTCAGTCTTCGGGAAACTCCCAGAGGGGCCTCAGGCAGGCCCCTACAGTGAATCCAGTTCAGACCTTTCCTGCAATCGTAGAGGAGACCCCTACTCAGAGCAGTTAAATGACCAAATGCCTATTGGAATAAACCAGGCTACTCAGAGTAATGGAACAACTGAGACAGAGAGAACAGAAAATTCAGGAGAAACCATAAAGAAAAATTTTTTGGCAAACTTCTATAAATGAACAAAGACCAAAATTAACAATAACAATAAATGGTGTTTTGTTGTCTGGTCTGGTAGACACAGGTGCTGATATGACCATAATTGCACCAGAATTTTGGCATCCATCTTGGCCTCTTCAGGAGGTAAATGTTCAACTGTTAGGAACTGGAACATTATCTCAAGAGAAAGGGAGTGCAAGATGGCTCGAATGTATAGGCCCAGAAGGACAGAGAGGCAGATTAAAACCATATGTGGCTAACATAGCCATGAACCTGTGGGGTCGAGACCTGTTACAACAATGGAATACTCAGATTAACATCCCTCCAACCTCAGAAATAAATCATAAACTAGCACATGTTTCTGAGAGAAATATTAGAAGGTATTATTCTAATGAGTGGTCACCAGCCATCCATATTATACAAGAACAGGGCAGAAAAACTGATGATCTTCCAAAGACACCAACAGCTCTACCTTTAAAATGGTTAACAGACAAGCCTGTATGGGTTCATCAATGGCCTTTAACAACAAAGAAACTCCAAGCTTTAGAAGAGCTGGTAGAAGAACAGTTAAATGCTCACCATATTGAAGAATCTACTAGCCCATGGAATTCTCCTGTATTTGTTATTCAAAAGAAATCTGGTAAATGGAGAATAGTAACAGACCTTGGAGCAATTAACAAAGTAATTCAGCCAATGGGCTGTCTACAATCTGGAATTCCTTTGCCTACTCTGTTACCTAAAGGATGGCCTCTCATAGTTATCGATTTAAAAGACTGTTTCTTTTTAATACCCCTACAAGAAAAAGACAGAGAAAGATTTGCTTTCATGGTCCCTACTTACATTAATTCTCAACCGCTTAGAAGATTTCAATGGAGAGTCCTCCCACAGGAATGTTGAACAGTCCAACCCTGTGCCAACATTTTGTACAACAGCCCTTGGAAGTGATACATAAAAAATTTCCTAAATCTATATTTTATCATTATATGGATGATATTTTACTAGCTGACTCAAATGCAGATACTTTAGAAAGAATGTTTGAAGAAGTAAAGAAAATATTGCCTTGCTGGGGATTACAAATTGCTCCTGAAAAGATACAAAGAGGAGATTCTATTAATTATTTAGGATATAAAATAGAGCTACAAAAAATTAGACCTCAAAAAGTACAAATTAGGAGAGATCGCCTATAGACTCTTAATGACTTTCAAAGATTATTTGGGGACATTTCTCATCTACAAATTATTGTTGGGGTAAAAAATGATGAACTGAATAATTTGTGCAAAACCTTAGAAGGTGACAAGGACTTAAATAGTCCAAGAGAATTATCACCTGAAGCTGAGAAAGAATTGGCCTTGGTAGAAAAAAAGTACATGAAGGACATGTAGATTGTATTGATCCAAAGCTGGATAGCATTTTGGTTATTTTACCTTCTTGGCATTCTCCTACAGGAATATTAATGCAGAGAGAAGATATTATATTGGAATGGATATTTTTACCAAATAAACCAAATAAAAAATTAAAAACTTATGTGGAAAAAATCTCTGACTTAATTTTGAAAGGAAAATTGAGACTTCGTCAATTAGCAGGAATAGACCCAGCAGAAATTGTTATACCTTTAACTAAAGAGGACATTGAAAAATTATGGACAGAAAGTAAACCTTGGCAAAGAGCTTGCAGTAATATTTTGGGAGAAATTAACAGCAAATATCCTAAAAGCAACAGAATTGATCTTATAAAGAGAGCTGATTGGATCTTGCCTCAAATTGTACGTGAAAAACCCATATCTGGAGTTCGGACATTTTATACAGATGCCAACAAACAAGGAAAGGCAGGTTACAAATCAGAAAATTTAAGTAAAGTGGTTCAAAGTTCTTATAATTCACTTCAAAAATCGGAATTGTATGCTATTCTGTTGGTATTAATGGATTTTTCAGAACCTCTCAACATAGTTACTGACTCTCAGTATGCTGAAAGAATGGTATTACATATTGAGACTGCAGAATTTATCCCTGATGCTTCAGAATTAACTTCACTATTTATTCAATTACAAGATACAATCAGGGAAAGGAGTCATCCTTTATATATAACTCACATCCGATCCCATACTGGTCTGCCAGGCCCTCTAGCATAAGGTAATGATGAGATTGATAAATTATTGATAGGAAATGTGCTGGAGGCCTCAGAGTTTCATAAGAAACATCATGTCAATAGTAAAGGTTTAAAAGGATTTTTTATAACCTGGCAACAAGCCAAAGAAATTGTAAAGAAATGTCCTACTTGTTCCTTCTACAATCAGACACCATTACCAGCAGGATGTAACCCAAAGGGTACTCAGAGGAATGAAATCTGGCAGATGGATGTGTTTCACTTTGCAGAATTTGGAAAATGAAATATGTACACCATACTATCGATACTTATTCAGGATTTCAATGGGCAACTGCTTTGAGTTCTGAAAAAGCTGATTCTGTAACCACTCATTTGCTAGAAGTTATGGCCATCATGGGTATACCTGCACAAATTAAAACTGACAATGCTCCAGCATATGTCTCTATTAAAGTGAAACAGTTTTTTGCTTATTATGATATAAAGCATATTACAGGTATACCACATAATCCTACAGGCCAAGCAGTTATAGAAAGATCCAACAGAACTCTAAAGGACATGATAAATAAACAGAAAGGGGTAACAAAACCCCCCAGAAATAGACTGCACAATGCTCTATTAACTTTGAATTTTCTCAATGCTAATAAGAAAGGAACAACAGCTGCAGAGAGACATTGGTTAATAGAAAAAACTACAGAATTAAATCAGCCTATATACTTCAAGGATGTGCTGACCTCAGAATGGAAACCAGGGTATGTGTTATGTTGGGGACGAGGTTTTGCTTTTGTTTCTGCAGGAGAAGATAAGCTGTGGGTACCATCAAAATTGATAAAGGTTCGATTTGAACAAGAGAGACCCCTTAATTAGAGGAGGTGATAGTTCATCAACCAACATGACCATCCAGTTTAAACTCACCTATACCATCAATACATGCCTTTTCATTTAATCAGAGGTTACTTGCCAAAAGGGAACCTCCCCAAAATTAGTCTTGGGGAAGGGTTTTTGTTTTTGTCTTTTAGGAGAATGAAGGCTAAGGAATCTGAACAACACTGGACAAATGAGACAACTGAATAAAAAGGACAAATCATCTGTCCCAGGAAAAAGAGTAAAATGGCCTATTGGTATATCATCTACAAAAGTTCATAAATCTTCCTAAATGTTTGTTTCTGCTCTTCTCTAAAAAATTAATACTCTTGGTCTTCTTGTAGTCCCAGTTCAATTAAAGCTTCAAGCTGATTTTGGAGTTGGAGAATGGCTCTCTCCTCCTTTAAACTCAAGTATGTTGTTAAAAGGAAAATGAAAACTCCCTGTATCATACCAGAAGAAAGAGCCATCTTCTGACATGGGACAGGAGAAAAACAAATTAATTAAGGGACTATTCTATTACTAATTTCAATTATTTGATTCTATTCTGATTCTTTAAACTTTTCTTAAAGTATGAATTTTATATCAAAATTTATAAGATATATATATATATATATATATATATATATATATATATATAAAACTTTGTTAAGATAATAATGGTCATATAGAGTACTAATTAATTCTAGAGAAAAGGCTTCAATTAGCTGCCTATACATGCCTTTGTGTTCGAGTCTCTTTTCAGGTTTCTACAGGAAATCAAGGCCAGGCCTAACTTCAACTGAAATCTCCAGGAAGAAGATGGGGCCCCACAACGACAATTCCACGTGGAAAAGAATATCACTAAGCTGACAAACATCATCTACAGATCAGCTTTGGACTACAAAGTGCTTAGAGCAATTCTGAGATGGCTAGCTGAGATGATCCAGTTTCAAAGACTACTTGAATAAGGACTTGAGATAAACCCTGAACTTTGGCATTATGGATAACAAAGAATATAGTTACCTTTCCTAGAATTTGTCAATTAACTCAAAATTTTTCTTTTCAGAATTAAGATAACTTCGCCCATACCCAACAGGAAGCAATTTTAAGAATACAACGCCCACATTCCCAAAGGGGTGGTGTGGGGTGGGTGGTTTTTTGGTCTTTTTATGGGTATTGGGTCTGGGATAGTTTTCATTGTTTAGGAGGGTTGGTTACAAGTTGTTGTTAAGGGTTAGGAAAAGGGCTAGACAAAAGGTGCTTGTTTAAAAAAAAAGAAAGAAAAAGAAAAATGAAAAAGACAATTACTAGTTTTAAATACTTTACATTGGATTGGATTGTTTTATATTGTATACAAATTATTATTATTGAGATTGAGATTGTTAGAATATACCATACACGTATTTCTAATCTTGCTTGAGATACTGTATTTATACCATTCATTTAATAATGTAATGCAATTTGCTAATCCTTGAATGTTAGTATTACCAACTATTAGGATATATAGAAATGAAAATTAGTGGTTAGACATTACAATTGAACTTGTAGTCATATTAGGTGTGTTTTCAAGATAAAACAGATATATTTTAAATAGGCAGGTCATCTTCAAACCCTTCAGAGATCTACAGAATATGGCATTTAAAATGTTTTAATAACTTAGGAATTTTTCTTTTTTGCTATGACTATGAGACATGTCAGCTCCTGGCAGTACCAATCTACTTCAGAGAAAATATGGGCATTGAAGAAACTGCATATGGAGTTAACATTCATTGTTGCAAAAGTCAGCCACTGGACAACAAAGTATCCTCTAATCAACTGCTGACAAACAGGACACACAGGACATGAAACCAATTCTTGACTACCAATTCTTGCCAAAACAAGTGTGGTTGTGGCTTTAACAAAAGGCATCTTCTGAAGCCAGGACAGTATGGCACCATCCCTGAAGTGAGTGACCTTTGCAATCTGTAAAAGGTACCATGCCCTTTTCTTCTAAGGCAGCTGAACAGGGAGTGGGCCAATGTGCAATGGAACAGGAGATGAAACAGTTATTCTTGAAGAATAACTAAGCTCACCCCTCTCAATAGTAGACTGGCGTTTAATAGAGGGATATGGAGAAGAACAGGATGCCAAGATGAAGCCACATATACACAGCCAAGAAAAATGGACAGCTGAATTGAAGAAACATCGATAATTTCCAGAATTTAAAATCCTGAATCATGACATGACACTAATGGAATTCCGGTGTTTCTGGTACATGGACTGCTCTCACCAAATCTGAGGTCAAACTGTTGACCTTGTATACATCCTAGTTCACAAAAGAGTACGCTAAGCCTATAGGCTGAAGATGATGCCCCAACACTGGAGAAACCTCAGGTGACTGTCCAGGCAGCTGGCTGTTTCTGTCAACTCACATTTTTTTTTTTTGGAAGCTGCTTGCATGCACTTCCTGTTTTTATTTTTTATTAGGTAGTATTATTTCCTTCTTGGGTCTCTGAGGGAGTTGAAGATCAGTTAGTTATAGTTATAATTATCATTGTTAAGGATTTCAGAAAAACTCACTAAGAGTTGTAAGTGTATAAATTTGAAAGATGTTATAAGACAGTTCCGTTAGCAATATAAGTTAGGATAGAAAGTGAATCAGGTACATTTTGGACTTACCAAAATAGGATAGATAATGGAATTATTTTCTCTGAATTTGCCAAGTGCAAATGGACTAGACATTGTTTAGCTATTTATTATTTGTATATATGATATATATAGTTATTGTACTTTTGTACATAGTTTTTCTTATATTAGTTATAACTTTTTCCTTTTTTTAAAAATAGAAAAGGGGAAATATAGTGATATTTTATTTGTATTGAAATGTGATTTTATTTATATGTTAATAAAGTTGCCTTGAGCTCAGAGCAATCCAGAGCAGAAACTGGGCGGTAGTGGTGCACGCCTTTAATCCCAACCCTTGGGAGGCAGAGCTAGGTAGATCTCTGTGTGTTCAAAGACACAGCCAGCATGGCAGACACATGACTTTAATCTCAATAGCAACGATAGAAGACCTGGAGGTCTGTACAAACAGGCAGTGATGAGGAGGTCATGTGGCTGGGTTTACAACCAATGAGAGAACAGAACAGAAAATCTATAAAAATGATAGGACACACAGAGATAGCTCTCTGGCGGACAGGAAGGACAGCAGAAGCAGTGAAGGGTAAGGTTTTCTGCTCTTGCTCTGACCTAGTGGTTTTTAACTCTGCAATTGGTTCTGTGTTTCTTATTTAACAAGCCGGTTACATCTACATAGTGCCCCATGTTGAGTGCCAAATGTAACTGGAGGATTTCTCCTGTCCCACCCAGCACCAAGGTCCCATAGCCACTTATAAAATAATCTCTTAGAAGCTTGTATTGATTATAATTGCTCAGCCATTAACTCAAACTTATTACTGACTAGCTCTTATACTTAAATTAACCTATAATTCTCTATTTATGTTTAGCCACATGGCTTGGCACCTTTTCTCAGTTCTGCATTGTCATCTTGCTTCCTCTGTGTCTGGCTGGCAATTCCTGACACAGCCTTCCTCTTCCCAGAATTCTCTTTGGCTGCTTTCCCCACCTATACTTCCTGCCTGGCTACTGGCCAATCAGTGTCTTATTAAACCAGTGTAGAAAAGCATTATCCCACAGCATTTGACTTCTATGTTTTTCAACAGGAATGATGAAGATGCCATGGCACAGAGAAAGCTACTGAGTGATAAACAAGGACACTTGTAAATATTTCTTTAATACTAAGTTTTTCAAAATTACAGTTTTGGTTTGGTATGTGAGGAACATAAAAAATAATCTGTCAGTACATATATAAAAGTTATGAATATACTGTTCTTAAATGTCAAGGTATTAAATATTTTTTATATGATACATTGATTTAATATACACTTTATTTAGCATATAGCAGGCATTATTCTAAGAACCAATGTATATTTGATCATCTAAGTAAATCTCAAAGCAACTGTGTACTGACATTTGAAATGCCAAACTCTACAAACTTTTGTTCTCAACCACAAGGATGGGGATCTATTCCTAGAAGACAGAGATCAAGGAATGCAAGTCCAACAATGGGAAGATTCTGTTAATCAACAGAGAAAAATGGTATTAACAACTAAGACACTTATGGGTTTGAAAATGGGTAAATATTTTCTGGGCAAATAAAAAGTTCTGTCCTTGCTGGGTGGTGGTGGCGCACTCCTTTAATCCCAGCACTCGGGAGGCCGAGGCAGGTGGATCTCTGTGAGTTCGAGGCCAGCCTGGTCTATAGAATGAGATCCAGGAAAGGCACAAAACTACACAGAGAAACCCTGTCTCAAAAAACAACAACAAAAAAGTCCTGTCCTCACCAAGCTCTTCCATAAAGTCCAAAGAGGCCTACCACTCCCTTGCACATCTTCTTTTTAAAATAATCATTCTACATATCCACTTTGTACACTGAGATAAGTGACAGTATTCTCAGTTACTCAGACAGTAATGCTGAGTTCCCTTCACCAGATTTCACACTAAATTAAAACTTGTCATTTAGCAATTGGCTTCTCCTATGCTCTATGTCACAACAACTCCTGAGTTCTCTGATGACCTAAAATCAAATATGCATTAAATATTAATGTTATTCAAATATTTTAATAACCTATCTTAGGTTACCTGGGACCTTCCAAAAATCACTTTAACTTCTTTAACAACCTTTTGAAAATATTGTAAAGCTTTTAAAAATAGTTTACCTAGTTTCTATGATAATAAATTTCAATTCAAATAAACTAAATTTTCATATAGGAAGTGGAAGTAATCTGTCTCAGTATACATGAGATTTCATTCATCAAGCAGGCAGAAGACAGCCAAGGGAAGATTCCTGAAGCCTTCCTTACACCAACCAAATCTTTTATCTAACCAATGGGCAACAGAAGGGCTTTGAGGGGAACAAGTTTTCTTAAAGGAGAGGATTTTTGTCACAGACTTCCAAAGAATATCTGACTATAACTTTAAATGTGTAGGAATTAAATCAGATTCCCATTCAAACTGACACAAAGTGACTGATTACAAAGCAGAGAAATATGTCCATCTTGGCTAGTCAGAAGAGCTTTAAAGAAAAGGAGTGAGCATGCCCTAAAAGAGAAAAAAATAAATGAATGAAGCCAGAGTAAACCCATGTCAGCCACAGGAATGATACAATGACTGTACTAAAACAGATTGCATATATGGAAAATATAGAATTAATTTTTCCAAGAAATGATATTTTGGGGGAAAATTTAGCTTTCTTGTCTCCTCTAAACACACTTTGTCAGATAAACCTTCTTTATCTAATAACATTAGTACTTCTAAAGGCTGTTCCTAAGCATCTCAAAGCCAGCTATATTTCTATATGATACTATCACCAACTGCCCACCCACCTGTCTCCTCAACTAGAATCACACCCTCAACTCTTTTTATATCCAACTACAAGCCTTTGAAATGCCTTTGAAATACAATAGGCTTTCAGCAAAGGGAAATCAACTGAATGAATGAATTTGATGTATTATAGAACATGGGATCACCACAGCTTACAATTCAAAAAGCAAAAATCTTATAAAACATATTACAGAAATAAAATATTTAAGTTAAAGGTCCAACGTATACATACTAGCCAACTGTTGAAACTGAGAAGCTTTTGTAGAGCAAAGGACATGGTCAAAAAGACAAAGCAACAGCCTACAGAATGGGGAAAGGTCTTCACCAGCCCCACAACTGACAGAGGGCTGATATCCAGAATACATAAAGAACTCAAGAAATTAGACATCAAAATGCCCAACAGTCCTATTGAGAAATGGGCTATAGAACTAAACAGAAAATTCTCAACAGAGGAAGCTCAAATGGCTGAAAGACATCTAAGGAATTGCTCAAGATCCCTAATTATCTCGGAAATGCAAATCAAAATGACTCTGAAATACCTCTTTACACCTGTCAGAATGGCTAAGATCAAAAACACTGAAGACAGCTTATGCTGGAGAGGATGTGGAGTAAGGGGAACTCTCCTCCACTGCTGGTGGGAATGCAAGCTTGTACAGCCACTTTGGAAATCAATATGGTGCTTCCTTAGAAAATTGGAAATCCATCCCCCCAAGACCCAGCTATATCACTCTTGGGAATATACCCAAGGAATACTCAATCATACCACAAGAACACATGCTCATCTATGTTCATAGCAGCATTATTTGTAATAGCCAGAACCTGAAAACAACCTAGATGCCCTTCAACTGAAGAATGGATAAAGAAAATATGGAACATATATACAATGGAGTACTACTCAGCAGAGAAAAACAATGGCATCATGAGGATTGCAGGCAAATGGATGGATCTAGAAAAAAATCATCCTGAGTGAGGTGACACAGACTCAGAAAGACAAACATGGTATGTACTCACTCATAGGAGGATATTAGATGTAAAACAAACATGACTAGACTGCTACTCACAACTCCAGGGAGGCTACCTATTAAAGAGGATCCTAAGGAAGACACAAGGATCACCCAATGACAGAGAAATGGATGAGATCTACATGAACAACCTGGACGTGAGTGGGGGTAATGAAGGGCAAGGTTCAAGGTAAAGAGAGCTTAGGGGAGCAGGAGATCACAGCTGGATCAAGAACAGAAAGGGAGAACAAGGAATAACAGACCATGAGAAATGAAGACCACATGAGAGCAGGAAGAAGCAAAGTGCTAGAGAGGTCCTCAGAAATCCACAATGACACATCCTCTGTTGACTACTGGCAATAGTAGAGAGAAAGCCCAAACTGACCTAGTCTGGTGATTGGATGGCCAAACACCCTAACTGTCATGCTGGAACTCTCATCCAATAACTGATGCATATGGATTTAGAGATCCTTGGCCAGACCCCAGGTGGAGCTCCAGGAGTCCAATTTTCGAGAAAGAGGAGGGACTGTAAGAGTGTGAATTGTTGAGACCTAGATTGGAAAAAGCACAGGGACAATAGCCAAACTAATGGAAACACATGAACTATGAACCAAAAGCTGAGGAGCCCCCAAATGGATCAGGCCCTCTGGATAAGTGAGACAATTGAATAGCTTGAACTATTTGGGAGGCACCCAGGCTGTGGGACCCAGACCTGTCCTTAGTGCATGAGCTGGCTGTTTGCAACCTGGGACTTATGCAGGGACACTTTGCTCAGCCTGGATGTAGGGGACTGGATCTGCCTGGACTGAATCTACCAGGTTGAGCTAAATACCCAGGGGAGTCTTGGCCTTGGAGGAAATAGGAATGGAGAGGAGGGACTGGGAGAGAAGGCGGGGATGGGGGTGGGAGGGGGAGGATAGGGGAACCCATGGCTGATATGCCTGATATGTAAAATTAAAACACAAATATCTGTATGAAAAAAATAAAATAAATATATTTTATAAATATTAAGCAGACATATATATATATATACATATATATGCATGTACACACAAATAATAATAATAATAATAATAATAATAATAATAATAATAATAACAGGTAAAGAAGATACCTTGAGTCAGAGGTTAGGCACAAAAGAAGTTTGAGAGGAGAGATAATTGTGGGAAGTACATAGATACAGAGAATATCAACAAAGTTCTCAAAAATAAAATTAAACACTAAATGTTAAAATCAGTGTTGACAAAGAAAAGGAATCAGACATAAAACCCTCGCCTCACAAGTAATAACTGAGGTTCAGAATAATATTTTGTGAAATACAGGTTTTGCTCCCATAAATAAGAATAAAGTTTACTCTAAACCAAAACATGAGTAGTCACGGCCCAGTTCCACAGACTCCGGTTGTTCCTAAAGACACTTACCAGGCATTTAGCAAATCCATTGGTGGATCATAGTTAAGCAGGAGAGTGACAACAGAGAGGCATGAACTCTATTATGAATTTACAAAGTTTTCTGATGACATTCTTAACTTTGAGGTGGGTAAAAGTTTTAAATGTTACGTTTTCCCTGTTAATCAAATAACTACTTGGTCAGAGGCTAAAGGGATTAAAAAGAGCTCTAGAAAATTTGGCGCTGGCTCTACAGCATTCTAACTGTGTACGATCACTAAATTCTAAATAATCATTCAGACCTGTAAAATCGTTACAGAGATGTGCCTCCTACACCCTGGCAAATTTACAACAGATAAGTTCAGAACCTCCTCCTCATCTGGGATTCACATCTCATCTGTGTTTTCAACTCATGTTCCTTTGAATTTATTTTCAATGATGCAACTAAGTTTAAATTCTCATCTCTTTTCTTTTGTTGGTCTTCAAGATGCACAGACATCCAAAGCACACGTTCTAAGACCAGAGGACATCTTTGTTGTTTAAAGAACTGCTGAAATGAAGGTGGAGTTCCTTTTGTTCCTTCCCCATTTCCTTCGTCCTTATCTGAAGATGAGCGAGTTTGATGACCATCATCAGTTTATGGTCCTGTTCTCTTGTAGTTATTCACATGTCAATATTTTCTTGTTTTGACAATAATGGTATGACAGTGCTGCTATTTTTGCCTTTCCCCACTTTATACTTTATGACATTATGATACATGACTATCTTTTTTATACATTTATACTAGTACATATTCTATCCTGTGAATGAATTCTTAATTTTTCTCACCTATTCCTCCATATAGATGGATTTTTTAAAATTTACTTATTTCCATCAATTTATTTCATCCACCTGTCATGCTGGCTAGACAACCTAAAGTCCATTTCTGATCCCCTTTTATCTTTCGTCCTCTATGACAGAGAGTGACCTAGTAGTCTTTCCTCTCTCTGCCTCTATCTCCTGTAGAGGTTTCTTTATATCATTAATTTAGCCATCTAGGCACTGTCAGCTACATACTGGGTCCTAGTACTTTCATGACAGATCGACTAAAAGTCTGTGTGTAACTCCTCCTTGCCTATTTCAAATACGCCAATGATGTTTAGAGTCTGGGCAGATGCACTGAAGTCAAAGTCATGAGAGAATAATCTAAATGACTCTGCAGATACTGGCTTTTATATGATTAACTTTGTGAAGCAATGCCATCATTTGTGTGTGTGTGTGTGTGTGTGTGTGTGTGTGTGTGTGTGTGTGTGTGTGTGTGTGAATATTTGTCTTCCTTCTTCCTGTGGTGGAGAAAAGCCATCTCTCCTACCGGTTAGGTTTCTCTTTATTTGCAGCTGCAGATTTTTGTTGTTGTTGTTGTTGTTGTTGTTGTTAACCCATATCCATTGTTTCAAAATCCTATTTGTTTTTAATTTCCTTTTCCCTCATTTCAACAAAACATTTTAACTCCCCACTTCTTCCTTATGAAAACGTATGTTTTACTTTGCATCAGCTCACATCACAATGTGCAACATTCTCACTGTTCATAAATACTCCAGGTCAGGAAACAGCAGAGGATGTTGTTGTTGTTAACACAGTAGTAATTGTCTTTCCTAGTTTCTTTTCCGAATGCAGTGATAAAACATGTACCAAACTGACTTGGGGAAGGGATGGGGTCTCAAAGGGATGGGTTCAAACAAACCCTTACATTCTCATGACAACGTCTATCACAGAGGGACATCAGGTCACTCACTGGAACAGAAGTCATGAAGAAACCATGCTTATTGATTTTCTCAGCTACCTTCTTTTGTACAACCTAGGGGTGGCACTGTCCGCATGGGGCTGGGACCTCCTGCATGAATCATCCCCAACAGACATGTCCTTAAGCCAAGATAGTGAAGGCAACTCCCCAACTGAGATACCCTCTTCCAAGATTTTTCCTAGCTTTGTGTCAAGTTGACAAACACTGACATCATCACAATTCTAAGAAGTGAGCAAGAACCTAAGGACATTGGATACTTTTTAAAAACTGTATCTCGGGCTGGAGAGAGGGCTCAGTGGTCAAGAGCACTGACTGCTCCTCCAGAGGACCTGAGTTCAATTCCCAGCACCTACATAGCAGTGCATGACTGTCTGTAACTCCAAGACCCGACACCCTTACACAGACACACATGCAAGCAAAATACCAATGCACATAATATAAAAATAAATATTAAAAATAATTAAAGCTGTATCTTATGTTTCGCAGAACATTTATAGAGAGGGTAGTAAAAACATTTTCTCTAGTGAGGTTTACATCCATAGATGAGGACAACTTAATCTTTATTCATATCATAGTTATTAAGTGGGAGACAGTGGTATGAGAAGGTATCAGGAAGCTTACAGTAGAGAAATGGGTTTATTCCTAGGAGATCAAGGGCCCAGGGGAGCAGCCTCATTGGACAAAGTGTCAAATACATTTACAGATAGAAGGGACGTTTTCTGACTTTGGGGAACATGGACATATAGCCTGCCTGGGACAATCACCGATTATTACACTCCAGTTTTAACCTTGAGCTGACATTCACTGATGGACAGAATCTTCAAGTTGGAAGAGGTCTTGACAGACAGGCAAAAGAGCAGGCAGGATAAGGTGAATATGCAGGTTATAACAGCATCAGTTTTAAGTGGATGAATCCTTAGCATGAGCCAGAATGTGTCACTGGCACTTAAGCATCATCAACAGAACCATGAAATTGTTTTGGAAAATACGTTCAAATGGTGCAAAAATAGCAAACGTATATATTTACATCTGTTCAGACCCAGAGCATCATATGGGATTTGTTAATGCTAAATGTATACTCTGGCTTTTATTGCTTTGAACACTCAGTTTGAAAACCATCCTGCTCAGTCCTACACTGGCATCATAAGAGCATTCTGACAGGTGACCTTGACTCCTGTTTTTGGACATGTGCTTAACTGAAGGACTAGAGACAGAGAAACCCTCTGAGCCTCCCTAGTTTACTTGCTGTGACTGTGCCAGTGATCCATTTCTTGTTCATAATCCTCAGCTTCTTTCCTTTCCCCTCTCCCTGCATGGTGATTATAGTGAGAACACATTTGGTAACAAAAGGCTGGGTGAGAATTCCAACAGGTGTAATTAATGTCAAGTACTCCAGCAAGTGGCTTTGCTTTCCTGCTGTCTTCTCCACCTGCTGCCTTCTGTGACTGCCTTCTTCAGGCTGAGTCCATCTGCTGGAAATGAGCATTCAAAATTCATCATTTTCTACCCTGAGAGGCACCTGAACCCTCTTCTCTTCTTAAGTGAGCCCTTGGAGTGTCACTTTATAGGCACAATTAGTTAAGTGTTGAGATGCCATTGGAAGCAAGCACACAGCTTCCTCATTTGCTTTCAGTATCTCAAGGTGGATCATTCCTGTCCTGAGAGGTGGTACCACACCAGAGAAAAGAATCACACCCCTACACTTTTTGTGCAAGTAGAACCTTTAAGAACCGATACTGCCTTCATACATGTTAAATATGTGGAGGCACCTCTATACATACATATGAATACATACATACCACCACCACCATCACCACATTTTAGAAAACGTGTCCTATTAGACGGGATGATGACACATGAGTAACTTGAACTTCCATGCTGTATGTGAACCCTTAGGCCCTTAGGTAGAAGGTGCAAAGTCACAGAAAGTATTTCCCTAAAACCATTTCTGCCTCAATAAAATTTTGATATTAATGAGAAAATGAAAGGCTGAAATTACTGGTAGGACAAGGTAACAAAAGATAGAGAATAGCAGTGCATAAAAGAAGGTTCATTTTAAATTTTTATGGTATTTAGCTGTGCACATTACTAGCTGGCTGCCAGTGATCACAGCTAGACGCCGTGAAGAAGAGCATGGTAGAAACTAATTAAATTCATAAATGATAATTGAATGTGTCTATCCCCTGAAGACTGTAAGCAATTTCAGAGAAAAGTCTGAGTTGCCATGGCTTGAAACACACACACACACACACATACACACACACACACACACACACACACACACACACTAGTAATGAAAATTTATGCATGATGGTAGAGTATGAGATAAAAAGGCAAATATGTAAGGCAGGTAACAGAGAAATGATATGACAAAGGTTTCCAATATGTTACAAGTATGATGAGCATGCTGCTTATTCCAGTCTTGAGTGTAGTTTCCTTTGACATTTAGTGAGGAGAACTATCATGGTAAGTATTCTTCTATTAATTATTCATGAAAACTCAGAAGGTCTTCTTTTATTTTTATTCTATGGGAAATGGCATGATTTTATGATGTTTACATAAGCTATAACTTTACTACTTCATAACTAGAGCAGAACATAACAGTCCTGCTAAAGATAACATGACTATAGTTTTTCTAGAATATTCCTAATGCCCAGTGCGCAACACACAATAGGCTATTACCAAATAGCCATTGAATAAAACACAGCTTTGAACATAGCTGTTAAAATCTCGAATTTAAAGTGAATGATCTCCTGAACTCAGCTCTGTGATTTGCTTAATTCTACTCGGGGATTTTGCTACAGTTGTAGTGAACTGTGGCATCATGGTCCTTACCATCATGCTTTAACTACAGCTCTTCTTAAAATACCCAGGGTAGCCTTTCTGACTCAGAGTATCACTTCAATCACAGCTTCAATACGTTTTTTTAAAAATGGGGAAAACAACCAAACATGAAGTGACCCATTACAACATCTCCCAGCAGATACCAAAGACAATCACCAACAGAAATGAAGCCTACCACAGTTAACCACCTGGGGAGTCAAACAAAGTAGAAAGGTATATGATTAAAAATCAGTCTCTCCATGCTGCCTAGACTCCTTCAAAGCAGAGGTATAAAAGCATGATGAGAATCAAAGGTCTCTTCTGTGGATCACTGAGTCAATGTGGAGTGGAAGGAGATGATTCAGAAGCAACTGGGTTCCAGAAATGAGAAAGCAGGGGAACCCTAGCATCTTCCCAGGTAGTATTTCCTTGATCAAATGAAACTAGAATACTCATCAAAGGAAAGGTTCCTAAGATTTCTACCATTCTCCACTTACTAGTCAACCACAGGACCCAGAAGTATTGTCAATGATTATTAAACTTTTAAGGATCTTGATTAGCACATGCCACCAAAGTTGATTTTATCAGCTCTTCCCTGGGAATGAAAGACCAGCTAGCAACAGACACTCACCTACACTTATTCCCTTAGCCTCACAAAACTGCATCTTAACATTTTAAGCATTTAAGAATATTTCGAACCCCTTTAATTAATTCAAATGAATTGCACTTTATTCCAATAAATTCAAGAATAGACTCACTTAGAGATGCCAAATAAGTTACTGAGTGAATTCAGTCGAGGGCAAGTTAACATCTACTTGAGGGGAAAAGGAAATGAATCATAGAAAAAGTGTCCTTTGAAATCTCCCTTGAGAACTAGATAGCATTCTGATAGGGAAGATGGGGGAAACTTGAACAGCAGGCAACAGAATTAACAAAAGCTCCAAGGTAGCTCTTGTGGATAATTTTAGATACAATGCAGGAATCTTGTTCTGTAAAGATCAGGATATGAGAAGGATAATGAAATAGGTGGAGACTGAAAGGAATGGACACACATCACACAGAATTTTGCAAATTCGGAGAAGGACTATGAATGTATTTTTGGCAGATCTGGGGAAAACTATAGTTTTGTTTTATGTTCCGCTGTGTGAGAGAAATTAACCTGATAGGATGCATGATGATAGAAAGGCTTATGTTCTCAGTTGTAATCTGGTTAACTACCTCTTTAAATTATATGGGAATAAGGTCAATTTTTTATGTCACCTGAGACTGAAAATTGTCTTTTACTGTTCAGCTCATTGTCTCTAACTCTTACTGAGAGTAGCCAAATCACCCGAGTCTAGCTTTGTTTTTTTTTTTTTTTTTTTTAAATCATATCTGGTTATCTGAACATTGCCGTGAATTGTAAAACTTCATAACTGACTGGTAGGAATGAGGCATAGCTCTCAGCAAATGGTAAAGGGTGAGAGTGATATAAAAAAATAAGGCAAACTATATGTGCTATATATGCTATGGAAGACATTCTAAACATAGAATGGAATCAAAACCTTCTACATTGAAGAAAAAACAAAAAAGACTGGCAGCTTAAGCAGGTGTCCAATAGAGAATAAAATTGTTTGGAGTGATGAACTGAAGCCAGGACTCGAATTTAAACCAAAATAGAAATCGAGCTATAGGCACAGAGAGAGAAAATGAGCTGAAGGGCTCTAACAAGGGCCTGGAAATGGGACTAGCAAAGGTATTTGCTCAGATCTGTTAGGTAAGAACTGGACCCAGGGCTTACTGTTTTAAATGTGGGCTGGCCTAGTTCCAGAAACAGAAATGGAGCTGAGTTTCCAGAGGAGGCAAGGAGAGCAAGATGGATACCATGTGACTGTGGACACAGAGTAGTGACTGGGCAGCACTCCAAACCCATTTGACATTTTCTCTTAAGAATTACTTTTTAAAATCCTTAATCAATTGTGGAGCTCTTACATATGCCCTTTCTACATCCTGTGTCCTTTATGTAATGAAATGAGGAAATGGAGATATGATATAGAGATGAGAGGGAACTTAGGTCTGGATAGCAGAGATCATTTTTAAGCAAAGATTTTATTCTTCAGAGCAGGAAGACTAGGACTCACAGAAAAGCCATCGGGTGCCATCCACACAGCCCTCTGAAGGAACAGAGCACTGCTGACACTGTTGATTGCTACTAATTAAATCTAATGAAACCCAAGGTAGTTCAGGTGAAGTTAAAAAAAAATTGTGGATGAATGGACACTGGTACTAACACAAAGCAACAATGACTCTTTTAAAAGTAGCTTCTAAACTACTAGGACAAAGAAGATGAAATTCAAAGGCAGAGTTCTTAAAATAAGTAAAACAAAATTGATGTAGGTAATTTCTGCTGCATACCACAATGCATTCCTTATAATCACATCATAAAACTGTTTGCATTTTCCCCTAGGAGTAATTTTTTAATTGGATGTTGTGTTCCTGAATAAGGATTCATTTTGAAATAAATCATAGATACAATCCACAAAATTCTATAAAGGCAAAGACAGCAGAAAGTTCAACCTCTACAATAATTTAGAATATCACCATTATATGCCAGATCCTATAAAATGGACAGAAATGAATTGCACATGATGATTACAGAGGGGATCAAAATATTCTGCCGGCTGTATACAACAGTCAACATCCTAACTTAGTTGACACATAAATTTGGCTGGCAGAAAATAAATCTCCTCATGATAATGAACATTATTTAAATATTCCATCATAAATACTTGACTGCCTTTCTTATAATTCATATAATTGTTCTGGAAAGATAACATTTGAATTTGAAAATCTGACATGCCATAAGTTTCCTTGAATATTTACTTTTTTTCATGTTTTATACACTACAGTGTTTTCTATGATACATCAGGGTTAAAGGATTTTTTAATAATTGTATCAATGTGAACAATCACCTGAGGATTCATTTATAGACAGCATGGTTCCCAGTGCAATGCTCAGAGAAGGAGCTTTTGAGCTGTTCCCTGAGCAATGGTTTAATCCACAGATGGACTTAAAATTGAATAGATTACTGGGAAGAGCTGAGAACTATGGAAGTGGAAGTCTTTTGGAAGACACGGGGTCTTTCAGTATATACCTTGACACAGTAGATCATTCGATTTGCTCTACCATGGCTTTCTACCATGTTTCTGCTTTGGTACCATAGAAGCCCCTTGCCATCACAGCCAAGTGACCAGGAGCTGATACCACAGAAACCACCAAAGAAAACAAGTCCATCTTCTGCGGCTCTGTTTTCCCAGGTGTTTTGTCACTCAGGTGAAAGCTAGCCAATGTCACACTCATAACAATGCTAAAAACCCAATGACATCCAAGCTTGCTCAACATTGAGATCATTCATCTCAAAAAGCCACTTCAACTTTTCTTGTGAGGCTTTGGGCAAGAATTTTACCTTTGCTTCTAAAATTAACTTTATCTCTCTTCTATTTCCTCCCTCCCAAACACTCGAAGTTACCTGAAAGAGTAAGTGAGTCAGAGGAAGGCAGCCTAAAGAACGTGTCTAGCAGCTTAAGTTGCGTGGGCCACACACATCCTCGGCCCTGGTGGGCATGCTTCTTCCTGTAATTAACACATTAGGCTCACTGCCTCTACATCAGGTGAATAATCAGCTTCCCTCCACATACTGTCTTCATAAAGGAGGTGAATGCCACCCACCACTGCAAGCTTCAGCTACCGAGAATGAAATAACATGCAAAAAGTGAAATGTCATTGTCAGCCAGAAGTGGGGGACAACAAAGGAATGCACAACAATAAAAGCAGAAACTCCTTAAGGTTACATCCCAAGTCTTCCAGAGGACTTATAACTCTAGCAGACAATAGAAACTGAAAATATAAATAGGGTTATAAAGTACTGAGGAGAAAGAACTAAGCAGCTCTGCAAGCAGAGATAAGGAAATGGAAACAGATCT